>NW_026057583.1:4408295-4415178 GCF_023721935.1 Panthera uncia
CCCCCCCCACCCCCCCCACCCGTGAATACGATGGCACAAACCATGCTCTGGAGACATTACTGTCATTAGGGAGACAGGGTCCACTGAACACCAACCCAGTGCTGGGCGAGTGCTGGGTAAGTGGTAGCAGCTTCTTTTACTCTCTCTTGCTCGCGCTGGCCCGTGCTCTTGGTACACCTGCCCGTGCCCGGAGTTTCACCTGTCCTCTGCTACCTTGCCCCCCCCACCAGGCAGCACCCTTGCGAGGATGAGTCTCCGGCCCAACCCAAACCAGTTTTGCAAATGCTGCGAGTGGTAGATTGTGTTTTCCCAAAAGAGCCCAGAAGCATCTCCCCTCCCCTCGCACCCGGGCCGGCCCCCCACGGGTCAGGGACTGAGGAAGACACCTGTGTGGCTCCACAGCCAGCGGAGCGTGTCACAGGAAGGACACGACTGCCACCTGCCCCTCACTCTCCGGGGACGCTCACCCTGGCACCCGGCCGCCATGTTGCGAGGATGTCCGGGCCACGGGGTGAGGCTGCCCGTGAGCATCCGGGCTCACGGCCCCCACTCGGTGCCCAGCCACCAGCCAGCACCAACGGCCAGGTGTGTGAGACAACGACCCTTGGGGGGGGTTGTGGCCCCCAGCCTTTGAGTTGCCCTGGCTCGTGCCCAGTAGGACAGGATGGCCTGTCCTCTCCCAGCGTGCCCTCGAGGCAGGCTCACAAGAAACCCAAATGCTATCTGGGGAGTCGGCCATTCTGCCGTTCTAGGACGTGGGAAATCTGCGAAGCGGGACACGGGTTTCATATCAAACTGTAACGTGTCCGTTTTATTTACTGCACCATAGTATTACCGATACGCTCTCTGGACATAGTCTGTAGGCACTGGCGGCCTCCCCGGCGTGACCGGGCCCTTCCCCTGGCTGGGCGTGTCCCAGAAGGTCTGGACCAGGGCAGCAGCGACCAGGAAGCGCGACTCTGCTGCCTCCCCCCTCCAGGCAGGGGTGAGCAGTGACCCTGAGAATTAGCAGTTGTGAGGGGCTGTCTGTCCCCGGCTTTGGTGTCGGCGCGGGCCTGCCTAGGGCTCCCCAGCCGCTGTGGTCCCCGAGGACTGGACGCTTCTCCTCCTGATGACGATCGTGACGGGGCCGTCAGGCAACGTCTTGATAACGTTCCAGGCTTCAAACCGCGTGAGCCCCTGCACGGCAGTGCCGGCCAAGTGTAAGATTTCATCTCCCGGCTGGATCGTCTCGCTCTGTTCCGAGGCTGCCCCTGAGAGGAAGAAAAATAGATAACAGGTTGCTCGGGTGACAGGGGGACAAGGAAGGTTACCTCCTAGCCTCGGTCTCTGGGGAGCCAGGACGGCTCAGAAGGGAACGGGGGGCCCATCCCTCAGGGGCTCAGTGCTGGATCTGGAATGGGGCAGCTCATCAAATGGTGGCTTTGAGGCTGGCATGCCAGGCTCCTGCTCTGTGGCCCTTGGGAAAGGTGTGGCCCGTCGTATCCCCAGAGGAGGGCGGCCGCGGGCAGCTCCGAGCCCAGAGCCCGGCCGAGGAGACTTCCGTGAGTCACGGAGCCCTCTGGGGGGCCGATCCCCTCCAACCTCCACGCACACCAGCCCAGCAACCTCCGTCCGCATGTGGTCTCTCCCTTCCGACGAGCTCGCCAGGCATTGGGTGGCGTGGGGAGGGGGCCGGTGAACCCCCCAGGCACGCTGCCCCTGAACGGCCTGGAGAAGACCCCTGCGTCCACGTGAAGAGGGACGTAATACTATGTGGCTCCCACTCTCAAAGCTGTGTCCGGGAGGAGCGTTATCGTTCATATTGAACGCTATTCTACGGTATTCAGAAATACCGAATAAAAGATAATAGTAATGACAACGATAAGAAGTTGGTGAGATGTGCTGGGCCGTTGTGCACATCAGGTTCTGCGCGGACGCCCCGCGAGCGTGTCAGTAGCCCCGTTGCGCATGCGAGGAAACCAAGAGTTCCGCAGCCCAGCCGAGCGTCAGAGCCGCTAGGTAGCAGGGTCTGGGTTTGAGCCCAGACTTTCTGGCCCCAGCGTCCGCATCTCCCGGCAGCTGGCCGGCCCGGCCCCGCGGACGCAGACGGGACGAGGGTGGAGAGTGGTCTCCCTCGGAAGCACGGCTCCCACTAGGAGCCGGGTCTCTTGACTTTGAGCCACATGCTCAGCCCAAGTCGACCTCCAAAGGGTCTTTCCCAGAGTTGGAGTAAACACGGGTTCCTGGGGGAGCCCCCCCGCAGTGACCCTCGGTCCCCCCCCCGGGGCCCAGCCGCCACTGCGGGGCTCCGTCTGACAAGCCCAGACACACCCCACACCCACACCTCCGTGTGGACGAGGAGCCTCGGGCCCCAGGGGGCAGCGGTCACTCAGCAGGTGAGAGGCAGCGCCGGGACTAGAACCCAGGTCTCCAGACTCCTGCCCAGGGCCCCACAACGCAGGGACTCCAGCTAGAAAAGCGGTGAAGACCCGGGGGTGGGGGTGGGGGAGGGGGTTCTGTGGTAGCTGCGGGCCATTCACCCTTTTCACAGGGAAACCCGAGCGACCCCCACTCTAGTGCACCTCAACCCCGTGACGAACGAAATGTCAAAATTTTTAATAAAGGCAGAAGCTGACGGGACCAGGACTGAAGGGAGCCCAGGGAGGCCGAGTGTGTGCAAGTAGAAAGTCAAGACTGTGTCCTCATTTTAAGCTCTGGTGCTTTGTTCATTATGGATTTTTAAAAAATTAAAATTAATTTTAATTTTTTAAAACCATCACATTGGGGGCGCCTGGGTGGCTCAGTCAGCTAAGCGTCCGACTTCGGCTCAGGTCACGATCTCACGGTTCGTGAGTTCGAGCCCCGGGTCGGGCTCTGTGCTGACAGCTCGGAGCCCGGAACCTGCTTCGGATTCCGTGTCTCCCTCTCTCTCTGCCCCTCCCCTGCCCGCTCTCTGTCTCTGTCTCTCTCCCCAAAATAAATAAATTTTTAAAAATTAAAAACAACCATCACATCGATTACTGTGGGTTTCGGGGCCTCACCTTGGCCCAGGCCTGCCCAGCTGAGCCAGGCCCAGGGCTCAGTCACTGGCGAGGACCCAGGGAAACAGAAGTAGTAAGGGGACATCCGAGCCAAGGAGAACAGGCAGCAACCGCAGAATCGAGTCCCTAAG
This sequence comes from Panthera uncia, assembly GCF_023721935.1. Taxonomy (NCBI): domain Eukaryota; kingdom Metazoa; phylum Chordata; class Mammalia; order Carnivora; family Felidae; genus Panthera; species Panthera uncia. The sequence continues at coordinate 4,411,450 of NW_026057583.1, forward strand.
TGGCCTGCCTGCCTCCTAGAGGGCGTGGACTTGCAAACAGCCATGGCCCAGAAGGTGCTCAGAGGCCTTTGGGGGCCTGGCCCGCCACTCGCAGCCGGAGGGAACCCCCGAGAGCCAGACGCACAGCTCACCTTTGAAAATCCTGTTCACGGTGAGAGGCTTGTCCCCGAGCAGGGAGCCCTTGCCGCCTTCCAGGCTGAAGCCCAGCCCCGCGGACGTCTTCTCTAGCGTCACCGTGTGCACCGTGGCCTCCGCTGCAGGGGAAGCACGGGGACCGTGTTAGGGACGCCCTCCTCTCCAGGCCGCGCACGCCTGGGCGTCACGCGAGCCCCGCGAAGGCTGCCGGCCGCCCTCGCACGTGCACGGGTAGACACAGACGCGTCTCCTGCCGCCCACGCGTTCTTAGGGCCACGCGTCACTGAGCAGCCACGGCAGGACTGGCCCCACGCGGCCAGGGGGCTTCCTCCCCCGAGCTGGGGGGCACTTACTGGAATCCCCAGAAACGTCGCTGGCCACAGAAGCCGAGTTTGTAGAATCTGTGGATGAGTTCAGGTCGGGCGCGGCCTCCAGAGCCGGCTTCCGTGTGACGATCACAGCTTGCCTGGGGTCCCGAGCTTGGCGGAGGATGGCCAGGGCGTCGTTGTGCGTGGCCCCTTTGAGGGACTTGCCGTTGATGGAGAGAACCTCGTTGCCCTTCTGAATAGTGCCTTCCTGGGAGGCCAGCCCGTTGGGGAACACCCTGTGCACCTGAAAAGCCACAGGAAGTCAAGACCCAGAGGTCACCGGCGTCAGATCCAGACCCTTCCGGCAGGAAGGTCCCAACCAGTCAGTCAAGGCCTAGAGGCTGCTTAGGGGAAAGAAAATTAAAATAACCGTGTCTCAAACCAGGGCTGCCGGCTCAGGACCTCCTTCGGCGGCCACCCCGAGCAGAGATCACTCAGTGATGGCCAGCCTGGTCCTCAGAACCCCTCCTAACACCGCGTCCTAGACCACATCACCACAATCCTATTTCCACCTCTCCTTCCCTGCAGCATCACCCCGAGTCGTTTCCCTGAAGCCCCGATTCTGTGCCACGTTCATAGGCATTGTATCCGAAGAAACAAAAAAGGTTTCCAAGGTCTGACAAAGTGAAGAACCCTGGAGAAAACAAAAGTTCTGAAAAATGTCTACACAGCTTAAGAAGGTATTGGAGACCGTGACACCTCCGTAAGAACGGGCAGCGGGAGGCAGCGACCCCCGACAGTGTTTCGGTACAAAATCCTTTTCTTCCGGGCAGAAATCCTCGGGCCTCCACCTTCCGCAGAATACGCTTTTTGGAGAAACGCTCACCTGGGAGGTCTGGACATTCTCAGAACTCCTCCCGCAGAAATGCTGATCCAGTTAAAAGGGACAAGCCAGTGAGCGCCCAGCATGGCCTTGGCCGTGGACGGTGCTCAGGGTTAGTTCTTTCAATGACTCGGGAAAGGTACAGAAGTGTCCACACCTGGCCCGCGTGCACCGCTTCCTCCTGGGGTTTGAGTGGCCGCAGCGTCTCAGGCTCGCCGGCCAAACGGGGCGGGGAGACGTCGCGACTCGGCAGACAAAGATCCCCAGTGCTATTCCCGCGGGCCGGCTCTCTCGTCCCTTCCAACAGAAAGTGGACTGCACAACCAGGGATTACGGTTCTCTGCTGTGTGCTCGGTGACAGAAATCGGGCCTCGGTGGTCCTGTGTGCTTTTGTGTGCGGTAGAGGGCCTGCTGGCCAAGAAGGAAGTCACCGTTCGCACCCGGGCGACTCCGAGACGACCAGCAGGAACCGGCCGAGTCACCCGCCGGGAGGTGTGCCGTGTTTAATGCTGGCTGATGCTGAGCTGGGGGGGTCGTTTCCAGCCGGGTGAGGAAGTGCGTGCGAGTCCGCATAAAGACCACGCTGAGACGACACGGCCATCGGGCAGGAGGGCGCTCGGCTTTGGGGCCACGGAGCAGCCAGAATAACGGGGTCGGCGGGAAGGGGCGCAGGTGATACCGGCTGCCGTCTCTGGCTCTCCCCGAACAGGGGCGAGCCCCCAGAACCCGAAGCCTCGGGATGCAGCCGGGGCTGTGCTCTGCGGATCTTGCACAGGAACCGCTCCTTCTTCTGTCCAGCATGGCCCCAATGCCCCAGCCAACCATCATCGGCCTCTCTGGTGTCCAAGCCAACAGCCCCCAACTCTCCAAGTGGGCACAACCGGGGAAGCAGCCTCCTCGACAGAACGCGCCTTCTTCCCAAGGCGCCTTTCCATCCGGGTGAGGCCCCCCTGACTCGTGGCCTGGGCTAGGTATCACGGCCAGGTCGTCAACCTCGAGCCCTGGCGGTGCGGCCTTCCAAAAAGGCCCGGGGTCATAAATCATTCTCGTCTCGACGTTTAGTAGTTGGCACCTTGCTGGTCTACTCGCCCCACACGAGAGACGTCGGATAAGACTTGCTTCGAATTTCTGCTGTTGTTGGCCTGAAATTCCCGTAACGGGCAACGAACCATTTTGAAGCGTCCTATCCAGTGACATTTAGCGGGGTTGGAGGATTTTTTGGGAAACGTTCCTCCAGACAGGACCTGCAACAATGCAGGCGTTAAACCTTGCGAGATTCCGAGCCGGCAGTCCTGGTGGGGCCCAGACCCCTCTGATTTTCTTAAGGTGATTCCGAATCCTTTTGGCATGTTCACGTTGCCTGGGGTAGACGGAGCCCTTCTTCGTTAAATTAAGGATCGAGACGAAGGTAGGCTATGGGGCCACACAGGCGACCGTTACTATGCTTCCTGGGAAGGGTGGGTCCCGACAGCCCCCTTCGGAACCCCGCACGGTGGCCTGGTGCCAGGCACTCCTCCGGCCCCCTGTGTGGCTGGCACGTGTTCTCGCTCCGGGGGCCACTGCCTCTGGCTCTCACGCACCCCCAGCGTCGGGCCACTCACCGTGATCACCTTGTTTTCTAGATCCGCTCCTCCTGCCAGGCTGAACCCAAGACCGGCCCCTTCCTCTTTGTGCAACACGGTGACGTGGATGCTGTCCAATTGCTGTGGGAGGAAACGCATACGTTTAAGACGTCCACCGTGCCAGCCTGAGCAGTTTAACGCGCGTGGGACCTCGGGCTGATTTGATCTCGAGCCCCATGGGGCTTGGCCACGTGCCAAGTGAGGTCACCTCCTCGAACCTGTTCCGTCATCTGAACAGAGAGGACTGTGCTTTCTGGAGTCCTAGGAAGCTTAGAAGAGAAAAAGCGTGTTATGTCAGGTGCGGTTCCCGTCTCCTCCCCTGGCCGCCCCGCCCTCACCCACACCTGTCCCAACCCGGCCGGGCGCCACTGGGTGGGGGAAACCCAGCGTGTGGGGTGACGCAGCTCCACCATTGCGGCGTGGGGCCAGGCCGGCCCCTGGGACACCGGCAACCCCAGGGGTCACGGCTGTTCTGCAGGGAGTGCCTGCTCCTTCTCTCTTCCTGCTCCTCCTGGGGGTAGAGCAGCACGGGAAGGAACCCAGCGGACTCCCGGCTGCAGCACACGCGCGCACGCGCACACCCACAAACACACGTGCGCCCACGCACGCCCACGCACACACGCGCGCCCACGCACGCCCACGCACACACACGCGCCCCTAAGAGCCCACGCACACACGCGCGCCCACACACACGTGTGTCCCCACAAGAGCCCACGCACACACGCACGCCCACACACACACGCGCGCCCACAAGAGCCCATACACAGGCGCGCCCACGCAC
>NW_026057583.1:4415188-4430973 GCF_023721935.1 Panthera uncia
CCCACGCACACACGCGCGCCCACAAGAGCCCATACACACGCGCGCCCACGTACACACGCGCGCCCACAAGAACCCACGCACACACGTGCCCACGCACACACGCGTGCCCCCAAGAGCCCACACACACGCACGCCCATGCACGCACACGCGCCAAGAGCCCACGCACACACACACACACATGCTTCCGGCCTGCACGTGGGCTCACAGGAGCCAAAACAATCCTTCTGCGCTGTCTGGAATCAGAGAGGCTCCTTCTGGTCTTGACCCGAGGCCCCAAGCTGAAACGCATCCGGGGGGCCAGGCAGACGGCTTACAGGAGCGGACTGTGCAGACGTGAGAGATTTAGGGGTGACGGGAACTGCCGGGGACCAGGCAGCACGTCCCCCCGCCCAAAGGAACCTGCTACGTGGCCGCGTAGACCCAGCGCTACCCGACCGTTCCCTTTAAGCAAAGAGAGAAGCCGGACAACCGGGCGTCAGTTCAGGTTTCGGAACATTCAGACTATGATGATTTATCACATCCCCACGCGGATCCACGAAAATACACCTGCGCTTCCACGTGGCTCTCGGCCCACGAGTTGGCCCTCGCTGGGAGGGAACGACCTCACCTGAACAATTCACTCGTTCTGGCACCACCGGGGCACCTGTCGCGCAGCTGACTCTGTGACCCTTGGGCTTGGAGCCCCCACGACCCAGAGGGACGAAGGGATCTCACCACCCAGCTCTACCCCAGCACTGGCCCACATCTCCCCACTTTGACCCAAGTATCCGGTTACTTGCCCTGTAAGGGGCCCTCGTCCGGCAGAAAAGCAAATGGTCTCCCGGTGACACCCTACACGAGACAGCTCTCTGTGTTCTACACACTTTTGCCTGCGCTATTTCATGTGAATGAGGCCCCGGGGGACGATGGTGCCAGGGTGCTACGGGTGATGGGTGAGTCGTAGCCCAGGGCGTCTTGTGCGGCTCAGGCTAAGCCACACCCTTGGCCTGGAGAATTCCAACTAGGATGCCTCCCTAATTCTTGCAGAATCTTGGACGATTCTGGTGCGGAAAGCCTTTGCAGATCTGGGGCAACGCAGGAGGGGGCAAGCCCTTGAGCGCCTGAGCTGAGCGGACCTCAGCTCTGCCCGGCCACTTCCTCTCCACACATCTTGCGGTCGTGCTCAGAAGCCTATGGGAAGTGGCACTTTCGCAATGGCTTGAGTGACTTCGGGGGCGGGGCCTCACAAGCCCTGGAAGGAGCCCCCTCTCTCGGTGGGCAGGGGAGGCCTCCGGGGTCAGAGCTCGGAAATTCCCGCGGCTTACAACAGCACGGTGCCCTGAAGCATCTCCCGGACGTGAACGCCAGGCCGGCAGGCCGTGGGATGTGCACGAGGCACAGAACTTGGGGGCAGAAAACCTCTGTGACCTTGAGCTGAGCTCACCTGGCTCCTTTACAAAATGGCTACAAAGATGCAAGGAGCCAATGATCGCAAGCAGTTGAGAAGCCACCAAGCTCCGTTCGAGTGGCGGGTCGAGTCTCAGGGGTCCAGTGAGGCCCTGTCCCGCCCCCGCGGGCTCCGACCCCGCTCCGACCACGGCTCGGAGTACGGCCTTGGTCACTGCGGGCGCTTGCAAAGGAAGCCTACCTTTAAGGTCGCTTCATCCAGAACCTTCACTTCCTCGATGAGCTTCTTTAACTCCTCGGCGCTCAGCAGGGAGATAACCGATTGGCCAGACTGAGGGGAGCAGTGGTCCCGGCTGTCGGCTTCCGTGGGCTCCCCGAGCCCCTCCGTGTACTCTCTCAGCTCTGAAAGGCTTTCGTACAGACACAGCGTGTGGGACAGATCAGAATATTGATGGGAGCTCACATTTAGCGCATGACCGCTCGGCGGCAGATACGGGGCTGAGCACCGATGTGCATGCTATTATTTGGCGCAAGAAATCCGAGCAGGTGCCGGCACCCCTCCACGACAGCTGTGAGGAAACTGGGGCTCCCCGAGGGTCGACGCCTCGTCTGTGGCCACATGGCTACGGAATGCCCAGATCTGGGACTCATAATCGCAGACCGTGGTGCGTCTGACTCCAGAGTCGGTGTCTCCAAACCTCGGCACCTCCCCCCGGGGCGTAGGGGACGCTTTGGACAATCTGCCCCAACGCTGGCAGCCCCGGGGCCTAGAAACACACTCCCCGCCCTCCGTGACAGCTGGCCCCGGCACCTGCGCGTCCCCCATCGGCACCTGCGTGACCCCGTCGGCACCGAACGACCACAGACAGCGCCCACGCAGCCAGCATCTGGCCTTCCGTTTTCTTCGGAACTCGTTTTGATATTTGTAGCCGGGTTTTTCCAGCTACACCTCATATTTTGCAGGAAACCGTGGTTTCACTGACAGGAAACTACGGCTCCCTCTGGCTGGCAGATCTTTACCGCCAGCAGGGGGAGACGTCCCGCGGCAGTAAATTCTAATGGGGAGCCTCGGCGAGAGCTCCCGGCCGGGCACCCTCAACGTTACGGGGTACCTCCACAGCTGCCCGCTCTGGCTAGCGACCCGTGCGTCGGTCTGGCCGTCTAGACCCTGCTCTCAGTGTTTCCAGGGTCACCCCTGCTCCTTCCCAGGCTGTCTGCAGCGGCTGCCACATGAGACGTCAGGGTCAGCGGGTCCCAAGCACTTGTGGGCAGTATCAGAATAAGAAATAAAGCCAGGCAAACGCAGACTTGTTCTGATCCGGGACGGGACCGTGGGGAGACCCCCTCCTAATCTCAACTGAAGAGCGAACTGAGGGGGTCAGGGAGTCAGCGCCGGAGCCGGACCCCCCGGCACCCGGTGCCGGGGGCCTGAACCCCCGTGCAGGGTGGGCCTGGATTCCTTCCGGGGGGGGAGGGGGGCGGCCGTCACCTCCCGGCTCCAGTCTGGCCTTCCCGAGCAGGAGCATTCGCTTTCCAAACCTCCGTGGGCCACCGGCGCCTCCCCCGACCCCATCCCTTCCAGAACAGGTGCCGTGAGACTCCTCCTTCGCAGGGAACGTGTAACGCTCACGCACACGCACAGAAAAGAGCAGGCAGAACGGCCCTTCGGTACCCCCGAGACCAAGTTTCAAGGACACGCGCAGATGCGAGAGAAAGGACGATGGGGAAGCAGAGAAGACGGGAGGGGGAGGCGGGCACCGGCCGTACTCACTTGAGGGAGAACCCCATGTCCGAGGCAGGCGGTTCTGCAGCATTGCTCGCGGCCGGGGCGTCGCTGGCCGACGACGCGGGACAGCCCCCGTCCTTGGGGGTGCAGGCAGCCTGGCCCCAGGAGACAGAGGACGGGAGGCACAGCAAGGACTTCATGACAGCCGACGACACCCGGCTACTGATGGAGTAGAGCTGACTGGTCTTCTCGCCCGGCGGCTTCACCTCGCAGGACTGGGTCCTGGACAGCGGGAAGCTTCGTGCCCGCTGGCCGGGCACCTTGACCACCGGGCCTCGAGGTTCCTCCGCATGTGTCGACAGCAGCCTCAGGAGAGGGTCGGGGTCAGGGAGGGGGGCTTTCTGGCTGGACTGCCGTCCCGGGAGAGGGGACCCCGATGCACCCGGGTCCCCGGGCTCGGGGTGGGTGGGGGGGCCCTGCGGCACCTGCTCTCGCTCTGGCTGCTGCTGCTGCTCGGAGGTGGGGGCGGCCCCTCGCCCCCAGAGGCCAGAAAGCCGACCTCCCTCTTGCTCCCCCGGGGGCCGTGCTGCCTCCCCAACGGAGGCCTCGAGGCTCGCTCTCTGGGCTCCTCTGCTGGGCAGCTGACAGGAGCCGAAGGTCTCAAAAGAGCTGATTCTCTGCTTGATGGAGGAGAAGGCCCGGGTGGGCGGCCCCGGGGGGCGCTCCCTGGAAGCAGGTGCCGGCTGGGTGGGGGAGGCCGGGTCGGGCAGCCGCCTCGGGTCTGCAGCACGCGTCCTCAGACTTTTCAAGCTGTGGCGGAACCAGGCCGGCTTGGGGGCCACGGGAGGACCCTTCTTCACGGTGCCGCTGTCCACCGACTTGCAGACCTTGGGGGCAGCACCGGTGGCGCCCAGCTCCGGCGGGGTCCCGTCCGGGCGGCCCTGCACCCTGTCTTCTTCGCCCAGACTGGCACCGGGCTGCAGCGGCCTGTGGCCGTGGCCGTCACTCATGATGGGGCTGAACAGGTTCTTGATGCAGTCGGAAATTCTCACCCAGGGCTCTTCGGCCGCGATGTCGAGGCTATAGTCCATCCGGGCCTGCCTCTTAAGGAGCGGGTGTTTCACCGGGGACGTTGGGACCCCTGCAGCGCAGAAACATTGCCCCTGAGTTCTAGTCTCAGAGCGAGACGCCAAGGAGGCCTCGGGGGCTGGGGGGGCGGTGAGTACCCACGCTGGGCCCTGGGGCGTAAGCCCCCACTAGCAACCCCTTCAGAACCACAGTTAGCTTCTCAGCATTTCAGGGCCGGACGCGTTTGCAGGGCGCCTCTGGGCCTCTGTCTGGCATCTCACAACTGAGGAATCCAGCATTCGGGAGGGTAAGGGACCGCCTGCTGGCCCAGCCAGGGCGAGACCCCAACCGCTGGTTCCTTGTGCCCTTTCCGTGGCTCCAAGCAGCCCGCCAGCAAGCCGTCACAAATGGAAAAGCCAAAGCAATTTGCCTACCTTCCCAGCTTTTCAGCCCCAGCTCACGGATTGGTGGCCGTATCCGGTTTGGACCGCCCGCCTTGTAAGAAGCAGCGAGGACGGGCTTTCAGAGGGGGCGCACCCGGCCACCTTGGTTCTCCGCCCCCCTCGCCGGTCAGCATCTTACATATTTGCGCATCCCTTCTGGAAGGCTGGGGACGCTCTCTTACCCAGGGACAGAGGGAGGCCGGCCTCCGAGCCCCACACAGCAACAAGGCCAAGTGGACGGGTGACCCTTCCGTGGCCCCCAGGCCCGCCCTTTCCCTGGTTAAGAGGCTGTGACTCTGGATTTGCGCTCTGGGGAGGGGGGGGTGAGGGGTGACACGGCCCAGGGTGAGGAGGACTGACCCTTGCTCTCCCCTCATCCCAGTGCCCGGCTTCAATGAAAATAGACCGTGAGAGCCTTAGTTGAGCCCCAAAGATACCAGAGGCGCCCCACACAGTCGGGAAGACGTGCGTGGTTACTGCCGACTCCAGGGCTCTGCCGAGGGGGCCCGGCCCTCCTCGCCCGGTTCTGGTTCTGCATTTAAAAGTCGCTCTGCTGCAAAGGGCTGTCAGAGGCTCCGTGGTCAGAGCATCCGCCCGCAAGCCCTCTGCACGCTGGGGTGAGGCTCTCTTGCAGGCAGAGCACTGAGGCGTTCCCTACCGTGTTCCTCTATCGGGGTGACTAAGGGAAGGCAGAGTGCGGGGGGAGCCGGCAGCCGTGGGGCACCTGCTCCGGGCGAGACGGGCCAGACGTTTCCACCCATAACGCCCCCCGACCCTCCAGGAGCCCATTCGTGTACTTTTCATGTAGCGTTTCTCAGAGAAGCCATCTGTGTGGCTTGTAGCCTACAGAGTTTTTTGTCTGCCACTAGCGGGGGCTCCTTGGTGGCAGGAGCCGGTCAGCCCCCTCTCTCTGTCCCCCTGCCCCTGCCTCCGTCCAGCACCTGGCACTGAGCCGCACGAAGCCGGCGTGCAATGCGCGCCTTGCTGATGAGTGGTTGCAGCTCAGAAAAGCAAAGAGGGCTGTCCGGAGGGGCAGAGCCGGGTGTCCCACGGGGGTCTTCCTGACCCCAGGTCCTGTGCCCGTTCTAGCAGGCCACAGGCTGCCACCACACACGCAGCCCACGTCTCAGCAATGGCAGGGCCGCCACGCGAGCACAGCCACCCCCACGGGCACAGCGCCCGCCAGCACGAGCCAAGCTGCCCGCAGCCGGGACGGGCTGGATGCTGTGTGCGACAGCCGGTCACCATCTGTCCCCCAGCTGACTGCCCACCGCATCGTCAGCCTGACCACGAGCTCCCCAGACCGGCAGTGACCCCCTGTCCTGCCGTCCGGGCGCCCCAGGACTCCTGCCTGCTCGTCAGCCTGAGTGCAGCTGCTGTGTCCATGCTCGGGGTCAGAACCCTACGTTTCCGGGGTCAGAACCCCCTCCCAGGGTCAAAACCACCCTTCCCCGGGGTCAGAACCCCTATCCTCGGGGTCAGAAATGCCCCTCCTCGGGGTCAGAACCCTACATCCCCGGGGTCAGAACCCTCATCCTTGGGGTCGGAAGCCCCTCCCCAGGGTCAGAACCCTCCCTCCCTGGGATCAGAACCCTACATCCCCAGGATCAGAACCCCCCCCTTCCGAGGGTCAGAACCACCCCTCCCCAGGGTCAGAACCCTACATCCCTGGGGTCAAAACCCCCCCTCCCCAGGGCCAGAACCCTACATCCCTGGGGTAAGAACCCTCCCCTCCCTGGGGTCAGAACCTTGCATCCCCAGGGTCAGAACCCCCCTCCCCAGGGTCAGAACCCCCTGTCCCTGGGGTCAGAACCTCCAACCTCAGGCCAAACCCACAATCTTACCTCATTCCCCAGACCTTTACCCGAGAGGTCCTTCCTTCCAGAAGACCGAAACGAAAGCCTACCTGGGCTGGCTCCTCTCCTCCCCGGCTCGGCCTCCGAGGACGGGCCCGCCACGGGCCCCGGGCAACAGGCGAGGGCGCGGGGGGCTCTCCCCGCCGTGTCTTCCTGCCCTGGCGGCCGAGGCGCTGGCGGCAGCCCGCTGGCTTCCTGTAGTGTAAACAGGAAGTGAGGCCACGTGCAGGCGGTGGCCTCCAGCCGTCAGAATGCAAGGTGCACCCGGGCTGGAGAGCCCCCTGAGGTGCTCCCACCACAGGTTCCCCGGCGCCCTGGGCCACCCGCGTCGTCGGAGGCCCACCTCCAGGGCACACCCCTCCTTATGGACCGTGAAAGCCCCCTGGCCCCCGGGACAGGGACAAGAAGCAGGGGTGTGGAAGGAGCCTGGCCCCGCCGCATTTGCCCCTGCAGCCAGCTGGGCCACCGCCCCGGTGGGGGAGGGCGCGGGGGGCCGCCAGTCTTAGGACAAAATGGGAGTCGATCGCCTTCTGCACCGTTACGCGCAGTGATGTTTCGTAAGCGCGTTGGGAGGACGACAGAGCCTGGGGACCCGAGCCATCGCCTGCCCCTGCAGCACCTGCCCTGGCCCCGCGTCCGCCCAGGCAGACGTGTTGTCCCCACTGAGCCCCACGCGGTCCCGGGCTCCCTCATGAAACAGCCTCGGGACGAGGCGGACGGGGCCCCACGCGCCCGTCTACCACCTGCCCGGAGTTGGCCCGTCCGCGCGGCACCAACGAGATGCTCCTGGGGCCCGGAGGAAGCAGAGAGCTGAAGGAGGCTCCCCAGAGAACTGCTTTCTGTCTGGTTCTCGAACAAAGAGTGAGAATTTTCCAGGCAGAGAAGCAGAACAAGAGCGCTCCAGAGAGCCGGACACCCGCGGGCAGAGCAGCAGCAAGATGCCGGCCGCGACAAGAAGAAGGACAAGAGAGGGGTCACCAGGGCGACGCCGTGGCCGCCTCTGTGTCCTTTCGGTCCCGAGTCAGGCGGATGGCCAGCTGGCTATTGGACAAGGCCACAGGCTTCCTCCCGGGACGAAGGACGGAAGGGGGAACAAACGCATCGCTTGGGACTAAAACAGAAACGGCAAACGTCCGGGGCCCGAGACTAACACCTACGTTGGCAATGAACGGTCTTCGAGAACATGAGGGCTACCAGAGTGAGAAGCGTGTTCGCAAAGCATCGCCCCCGCCCAAGGTCCCGGTCGGAGAACGGAGCTCGGGGAGAGACCAAGCAACCCCGGAGTCAGTGCGCTCCTTGAACTAGACCTTTGAAGGAGCAAGGCTTGGCCATGGCGTTCAAAGCTTTACGTACTAGGCGGGGGGCTAGAACTTAGCTTCGCTCCTCTGGGGGCTCCTCAAGGTGACACTTATCCCCGTCCACGAGCTGCTGACAGTGTTACAGGCTGACACTCAGGTACCGAGCCCAGTACTCAGAGCAGACACAGACCTCGTCTGTTGTTTTCATTGTCCCTTCTGTGAGGGAGGTGCTTTTTTATTTATTTTTTATTTTTTTTTTTTATTTTTTTTTTAACATTTATTTTTGAGACAAAGAGAGACAGAGCATGAACGGCGGAGGGGCAGAGAGAGAGGGAGACACAGAATCGGAAGCAGGCTCCAGGCTCTGAGCCATCAGCCCAAAGCCCGACGCGGGGCTCGAACTCGCGGACCGCGAGATCGTGACCTGAGCTGAAGTCGGACGCTTAACCGACTGAGCCACCCAGGCGCCCCTATTTATTTTTTCTTAAATGGCCCCTGAATTCAGCTCAGTTTTACTCACGTTTTCCTCCAAGGGGTCTTCCCTAGCACGGTGCTAGGCAGGCAACGGAGAGAGAGGGGAAGGGAGGAGAAAAGCGTGGGCTTACAGGGGAGACGGGGGGGCGGGGATTTCAGTGATGATTTGAGCTCATTAGATAGGAGAGAACTGGTCTCCCTGAGGTCATTTTGGTTATGGAAGTTAAGTCCCCGTGAGTTACAGGACGGGTGAGGCTTGGGGGTCGTCCTGGGGAGGAAGGACTGCAGGGGGTCGGGGGGGAGAAAAGGACAGACAGATATTGTACACTGGGGCCACGGAGGGACACATCCAGTGAGAAGTCCCCAGAAACCGTCGAGGGAACTTGAAGAGTGACATCCAGCTTTGCGTCCTGGTTTTGCCATTTCTCTGCGCCCTGCCCCTGTCCTGGCAAAGCCGCCCCCCCTTTTCTCCAGGAACAAAGCAAAGAGCCTGGCTCCTCAGCCTGTCTGTCCCTCATCCGCCCTTCTGGACCCACAGGGAAATGCGACATTTGCCTACGGGGGGCGGGGCAGGGGGGGGACCGGACCCACCTGGACAAGCCCACCAGGTGTGGCTAGGGCAGCCACATCCTGCAGCTCTCCGCGGGACCGTGCTTCCTCCTTCCGTCCCTGTCACCCTCCCTCTCAGAACCTTCCTCCCCCACCTGCCCACCCCACCGCTCCGGGGGGGGGGGGGGGCTTCCGTTCCCGGAGTCTGTCATCAGCCCCAGTCACAGACGGGCGGAGGAGTGTCCCGGGGCCCCACGCCCACCTGCCCGGCCAAGGCGGGGATGTGACAGGCAGCGTAGCTGGGGGTCGACCCACTGGCAGTGGGAGCCTGCGCTCAGTCCACTCTTTTCGTGGTTGGGACCCTCGCCTCTGGGTGGCGTAGGGCTGAACTGGGGCGAGGCACCCGCAGTGCTCAAGGGAGGAGAAAAGCGTGGGCTTACAGGGGAGACGGGGGGCAGGGATTTCAGTGATGGTTTGAGCTCATTAGATAGGAGAGAACTGGTCTCCTGGTGCTCGACGGTGCTCCCGGCCGTCAGTCCGCCTTCCCCTACGGGGCGGCGAGGGGCAGAGGAAGGAAACTGAGGTCCTGAACAGATGTGATGGAGGGACAATCACAGCGATGACGCTCATGCACCTGAGGTTTGCTAGGTGGCTCCGTTTAATGGGCACCACAGCCCTCGCCGGGAGCCGCTATACAGCCCCAGTGAACAGCTAGGGAAACTGAGGCTCCGAGAGCTTGGGATCCCCCCCCAAGCCGCACCTACGAGGAAGCGGGTGGGCAGAGCTGATTGGGAAAGAAGCCCGAAACAGTTTCTCGCCGTCACATGGGTCGACTCGCTAATGACAGACGCCAGCTAGCTCTTGGCGACTCCGAGCCTCACGGTAGGCCAATCTCCCAGCAAAAGCACCACGCCTGAAGAAGCGTGTGCGAAACACCCCCTGCCCGCCCGGCACGGAGCGGCCTTCTGGGGGCGCTGCTGGACTCCATCGTAAATTCCGGTATATTTTGGAAGGGAGCCCGGAGGCCAGCAGCAGGACTGGGGCTTCCGTTCCGGGCCTGACAAGCCTCGAGTCCTTGCACAGGCAGCCCTAGGCTTGAGCTGGGCCCCTTCTGTCTGACAGAGCAGGAGAAACCTTCCCTCCCCGGGGCCACCACTGCTGCTTGGTGCTCGCTCGGGAACCACCATGCAAAAAAGTGAAATGAAAACAACCAACGACAACCACAAAACCAACCGCTCCTCCCGGCTCTGGCGCTCGAGAGAACATTCGACCCGTCCGGCCCCTCTCTCACCTGGCCACACACCGGCAAAGTGGGCCCTGAAGGGCATGGGGAGTTCTCTCTCTCTTCCAGACTCTTCTGAGGGTCGCTGTCACTTTTAAAGTATTTTCTGGGCGGAGGCTTGGGCTTGGAGGTCGTGGGTTTTCTCACCAAAATCTCGAAGGATTTCTTCAGTCTCAGCGGTGGGTGGCTGTGCGGGAACCCAGGGCGGGGCGGGCTCTCCTGGGGCGGCCGGGACGGAGCCACGGGAAGCGTCCCTGGCTCCTGCACCGGGGACAGGCTCGGGCTGGGCGTGTGGACTTCCGGGTCGGAAGGCTGCTGCTCGCTGCCGCTGACGGGGCTTCCCCCGGGGGACCCGGACACGTAGCTGCTGTCGCTGCTGGAACGGATCATGACCTTCTGAGCCCTGCGATTAGGGCCTGCTGAGTTCCTCTCTCTCTCCTTCTCCAAGGTCGGCCGCCCATGCCAGCTGCTCTCCAGCCTCGGGACACCTGCAGGGGAAGCACGAGGAACCCCCACAGCTGGGCTTGGGAGGCAAACGCACCCTTGGCCGCGCTCCCGACCGCCCCGGGCTGCACGCTGCACCCCGGGCTGTCTGCTTCCCATCTGAGGTCACTGGGGATTTGGAGCCCGGCCGTCTCGGGTTTGTCCCAGAAAAGCCGTATGACTCCAGCTTGGGAAAATCACCCAACCTGAGTCTCCGTGTGATGGGCATGGAGACGTGTCCCCAACTTGCCCGTCAAAGAAGGGCTCGCTGTCCCACCTGTGGAAGGGCTGGTGGCAGATGCCTGCCACTGTCCGCCCCTCTAGGGACTGCCTACAGGAGCTGTCTCCCCAAGGCGAGCTTGCGTCCGATGACCGACGGAGATGGGCTGTAAAGGGGGGGTGGGCGGGAGCGTCTGCCACCAAACCAGACAATTCTAACGTGTCTTTTAGCTCCACAGTTCCAGGGCTGAAGCTGGCATCTCAGCTCACCTCCTCCCTCTGCCCAGCCCTCTTCTCTCCTCCCCTCCACGGGCTCCGACCCCTTGGACCCCTCCGAGATAGCACCCTGCATGCCAAGCTGGCCTCCTGGGAAACCCAACCAGCAAAACTCCATCTTTTCACCTGTAAAATGGGGATAATAGTTATAGGGTCACCGAGCTTGTTTTGGGGGCTCAGCATCGAAGAGAGAGAGGACACCGGCCAGTGTGCGTTGAGCCTTGTAGCAAGAGGATACCATTTCCTCCAGCTGAGGACGAATCGACAGCTTCAGGACCACACTTTCTTAGCCATAGTACCCTTTCTCTTCCCTCCCATCCAGCCTTTCTTCCTGGGTCATCCCCGCACGCACACCCACTCTCAGCACCGCGTCCGTCCACACAATCCTGAGAGGCCCTTTTCTGTAGCGGCAAACCGCCCCCCGTGTGTTTCTTTCTACAATCAGAGCTCAAAGGAGTGGGAGCAGACTGAGACCCAGCCTCTTGCTCAGATTCCAGCTCATTCTGGAAGGCCAGGAGAGTGAGGAGAGCCCCGTGGAAGAGAATCCTAGACCTTAGGAGAAAACCAAAGTCAGCCAAGCTCACGGTGTGAATCCCCGATGAAGAACAAGATTTCTTTTGCTTTTTCCTGGTCATAAAATAATGCAGCCTCATTAGAAGGAACTCGGCCCCAAAAAGAAAGAAATGAAAGTGAAGATCCACCTGCCGTCTGATCCACTGGAGAGAACCACTGTCCAAATATGGGTGAGTTTCTCAGTGATATTTTCCCGAGCACGAATGTTGAGTGGGTGGAGAGGGTAGAACCTTTTCTCTGAACGCTTTCAGCCTGTGTAGCCTCCTTGTCAATATTTGCATGTTGTTCTATCACACACTCCACGATGGCTTGGCCGATGCCCCTCAGCCGAGCACAGAGGCCGCTAGCACCCAGGGACTGAAGCCAGTCGACCTGGTTCCCGTCCAGATGCTCTGTGCACCACACAATGTGATTTTGGGTAAGAGAGCCTCTCAGCGGCCCGCTTTTTCCTTAGAAACGTGCATAAAAATTATATGTAAGGATCCAGTAAAATAATGCAGGAATTAGTTCCAGTGTCTGACATGACAAGGCCTTAAGAAAGGTTAGATATTATATTATTAGATATTTTTTCTAAAGAGTCTATTATTATGAACTTGTGATTGAAAACTCAACTGTGTATAGGGGCAACTGCCAATGACAGCCTGGTATAAGATGACAGGGGATGGCGGGAACAACAGAGGCCAGAGGAGTGCCGGCCCAGTGAAGAAACATACAAATTCAGATGCTTCGAACATCGTGTGCCTCCCCAACAGAGCAAACGCGTGAGCCGAGCTCAGCTGGTAGGCTGCTAGCTTTCAGCCTTTGTCCACGTTGCAGGCTCGTCGGTGATGTGACAGTCACATCGCTGAGGTAGAAGGCAAGTCAATGGCTCAACCCTGAGCTGTCTAAGAAGGCAAAGATGTTCAAGTCAAAGTTCACTGTTTCTCTTACCTTCCAGGCTCCACTGATGCCTCTCCTTTCCAAACTTGACGTTCTCCACAGCCTGGGCCACAGCTTCTTTGAGTTGCATTTCAGACACCTAGAAAATACCGGTCACCTCCTCAAGTAAACGGCAGCAACGTCTGCATCAGGCTCTGAGTCCTATAGCAGCTCCCAAGCGTGGCCCCTGGATGCCAGGATCTGTCCTTCCAACCCACTCTGCAAATAGCTGACAGTGTCCACTTCTAGAAACACCCTGTTGCTTCCAGGGCATCAGTGGTTCTCTAGCATATTGTCAGTAAAGTCCAAAGTCTGTCAATAAAGGGGATCCTGAGGTGGCCACTCTCGACTCTCCAACCTTCTCTCCATGGCTTGCTGAAAACCTCCAGGCAAAGTTACCACTTGACAGTTTACCTTTTGGAGCATTCCACTCTCGGCAATGCTGCCATGACATCATCATCACTATCTTCATCACCATCATTGCCATCATAATCACGATCATCATCACCACCATCATCACCACCACCATCATCATCATCATCTTCATCACCATCAACAACACCATCACCACCACCATCATCACCACCATCATCACCATCATCACCACCACCATCATCATCACCATCATCTTCATCACCATCATCATCATCACCATCACCACCACCATCATCACCATCATCATCACCATCTTCATCATCACCACCATCATGATCATCATCATCATCACCATCATCACCATCATCATCACCATCTTCATCATCACCACCATCATGATGATCATCATCATCATCACCATCACCATCACCATCACCATTTTGCTTTAACAGGTCACTAACAGTTAAGAGTATGACTTTTGGAGCCACAGTATATATAAAGAACCCCTACAAATCAACAACCAAAACCAAACAGCCCAACTAAAAAATGGGAAAAGAACTTGGATAGTCTTTTCTCAAAAGAATGTATACAGATGGCCGGCGAGCACCTGAAAAGATACTCAACATCACTAATCACTGGGGAAGTGCAAATCAAAACCACAATGAGATACTGCCTCACACCCATAAGTGCTATCAAAAAAAACAGGAAACAATATGTGTTGATAAGGATGTGAGAAATTGGAAGCCTTGTGTGCTGCTGGTGGGAACGTAAAATGCTGCAGCTGCTGCGGAAACGGTGTGGCGGTCCCTCAAAAAATTACAAATATAATTATCACTTGGCCCAGCAATTTCATTTCTAGATACATGCCCAAGGACAATGGAGAGCGGGGACTCGAGTAGGTACGTGTACACCCCTGTCCAGAACAGCATTATTCACAATAGCAAAGGTGAAGCAACCCAAGTGGCCACTGACACACGAGTGGATAAACAAAATATGGCACGTACGTACAACCGAGTGCCATTCAGCCTTAAGGATATGCCGACGTGCGCTACAACGTGGAAGGACCTTGAAGACATTTTGCTGAGTGAAATAACTCGGTCACAGAAAGACAAGTCCTGTACGATCCCACTTACAGGAAGTACATAGAGGCGTCAACACTGTAGAGACAGAAGGTAGAATGCTGGTTTCCAGGGGCTGGAGAGAGGGCGAATGGTGAGCTGTTTAATGGATACAGAATCGCAGCTTTACAAGAGGAAAAGCGACCTGAAGGCGGCCGGTGGTGCTGGTGTCCACCCCCCTCATGCCATTGAACTATACGCTTGCGAATGGGGAGGATGGTCAGTCTCACGTTAGATGTATTTTACCACAAGGACCGGGTAATAACGATACGTGAATCGCCGACAGCGCTGGGCACGTCGCCCGGCAAGCGGCAAACTCTCAGTACAGGAGAGTTAATATCGCCGGCAGTTCTGCAAGGGCAAAGACCGCTCCCCAGTTTCAGAGCTGAGACACCAGGGGTGCTGGGAGATCAGATGAATGTCCAAGAGGTCACTGCGAGTGAGACAGGAGCCTGGCATCCCTCTGTGTGCGCACCAGTCGTCCCCACCTGCAACACCTTCCAGGCTTCCAGACCCAGCTCCGTTTTCTGGGTCACTGGCACCCTGACTCCCTCAGCCTCCGTGGCCTGTCTGTGTGCTCCCCGCCCCGCCCCTCCAGCCGGCACCAAGCTCCTCAAGGCCAGGGCTCCGGCCTTGGTCCCACACCCTGACTCCACCCTGACTCCAACTCCACTGCCCTCTCCACACGGGACCCCAGAGCGGCAAGAGTCGCTGAGCCCGCCTCCTTTCCTTCTGTCGCCCAGAGCTGTAGACGAAGTCCTTGTTCACCTGCGTACGAAGCTTGCTTCTCTCTCGGGTGCTCCTCCTTCGTCTAGTGCCACCACGGAACAGAGCTGGGCTCGAGCCCCACTACACCAGCTGCGTGTAGATCGCCTGTCAATCTACCTCTGTCCTGTTTCCGCGGGGAGTTGGGAGTCTGTTAGCTACAAGCGCAGGCTTTGAAGCCTAGCGTCTTCCTGTAGAAGATCCACCACGGGGCGAGTTCCTTTTTCCTTTCTGAGCCTCGGTGCCCTTCTCTGTGAACGAGCAGGGAGCATCATACTGACTTCAGAGGGTTCTTCGACAACTAAACGCTATTGCGCTTGTCACGTCTTTCAGCAAGTATGCCTGATACACTCAAGGATTCCATAGACAGTGACGGTGACTATCACCGCGTCCCCAAAGGAACCCCAGCAATGCCACTCCCAAGGGTCCCTCCGACCTGGGCTCCGCTTCTCAGCCATTATCAGCCCTGAATCTCACCGCCTACTGGACACCCCATGGGTACCTCAATCTGCTTACGCCCACATGAGACCACTTCCTCCCTCCCAGACCCCCCCCTCCTTCCCTTGTCGCCACTGGGGAGTGCTGTCGCCATCACTCGGTCTTCCGATCCCCAAACGCCCCAGTCATCCTAGACCCCTGTGCCCCAGGCTAATCAGCCAACAGTACGACCAATTCTTCCCCAACTGCCTCCATCCCTCTGCCCACATCTACTGTGAAGTTCAGGCCCTCACCATCTGGTTCCTTTCTCTTCCAAACTCCAGGATATACCCACCCCCCACCCCGTCCTCCAGGGCACAATCAACAGTTAAAAAAAATAAAATCTCGGGGCGCCTGGGTGGCGCAGTCAGTTAAGCGTCCGACTTCAGCCAGGTCACGATCTCGCGGTCCGTGAGTTCGAGCCCCGCGTCAGGCTCTGGGCTGATGGCTCAGAGCCTGGAGCCTGTTTCCGATTCTGTGTCTCCCTCTCTCTCTCTCT
>NW_026057583.1:4435973-4488767 GCF_023721935.1 Panthera uncia
AAAAAAAAAAAAAAAAAAAAAAAAAAAAAGTTGGAAAAAAAAAAAAATCTCGCCTGCTTCCGATTCTGTGTCTCCCTCGCTCTCTGCCCCTCCCCGACTCACGCTCTGTCTCTCTCTCTCTCTCAAAAGTAAATAAACGTTAAGAAATTTAAAAAATAATAAAATAAAACCTGAACATCATTACACGAACAGCCACACACCCTCCCCTCGCTCCTCACCCCCCCCCCGAATGCCACCCACGCTCCTAAGCATCCCGTGTGACTCCCATGCCGTGCCGACCTGTACCCTTAGCCTCTCCACCTGCGCCCGCACCCCAGCCCCACGCTCCTTCCTTCCATGGCAGGTCCCTTCCTGACCCTGTAGCTCCATGGAACAACCTTCCTCAAATCCTCTGCCTGGAGACAACTAACTTTCGGTAATTCTTGCTTCATGAATTACCTACCTGCCTCCATGCAACCTTCCTTTCTGTCTCCCTCTGTTCCCAGAACACTTCCCGCCCTGTATTGTAATTATGTGTAGGTCATCGTCTCCAGCCAGACGCTGAGCCCCAGAGGGCGAGACCGTGGACTACGAACTTGTTCATCCCTGCATGCTGGGGTGCACAGCTCCCGACAGTCGCATAGTGAGCGGGTCCCTACTCGATGCACGGATGAATTGGTCCCTGGCCTCCACTCGCAGGGACCCTGGGTCTGTATTTTCCTGCCCGAGAGCTTGTAACCAGCTGTAAGAGCTTCCCTAAGCCAATGCCAGTTGCCTCTGGCGCCTAGGAGTCGGCCAGTGGACCCCCGCTGCGTTCACGCGTTATTACACTTGGAACAGGTTCTTGGGAATTCGGGTCCAAACCCAGAGGGCATCACCCGCGTGCATCCATTTCTTGTCCCAAGTACGGAAAGAGTGAGCCTGGGAGGAAGAAGACGTCCCGGTGGGGTGTTACCTGTGGGTCTGGATGCCGGCTGACGATGATGGGGACGGGCCCAGGACTGCAGTGACTCAGGATCGCGTAGACTTCATTGAGCGTCAGGCAGTGCACAGGGGAGTCATTGATTTCCACGATCTCGTCCCCACACCTGGGAGAGCATACACGGAAGCCGTCAGCGAGCCAACGCTCGTGGCGTTCGGACGCTCCCTTCCCTGACGCGCCACTCAGGGACTTCGCTCTCTGACGGGACCTAAAACTTACACCAATAAATAGAGCTCCTTAGCCACCCGACTGACATTCAGAGCAGGACGGACCGGGGCAGTGCACGCTCACTCCTCGCTGCGCGACCACAGCATGGGGGATGTTTCATACCCATTTTGTGGGTCAACGTGAAGAAAAGTTGGTCTGAACTTTCCTCTTCGTCTTCCCCATTAAAGTCTGTCTAACCGAGATGGGGGGTGTAGGTTAACCCGATTTAAGCGATTAACCAACGAACTGTGATATAAGCAATCACATCCTCTCCTCAGGCCTCGCTGTTCCCAGCTGTAGAATGGTTAGGAGGAAAGACGGATGCTTTGCGCTAACCGGTAAAGAAGATATAACCGGGCTGGGAGCAGTGGAAGCCCTTGCAAAAAGAAGGAAGGAGAGAAAGCATGGAGTTCATTCTCGTTGGAAGATGGGGATCGAGTTATGGAAAATTTAGATGGGTCCTGTCACCTACCCAGAAAAAAAGAAAAAACACAAGGGAGGTAGAAAAGATAGGGACGTATCCGTACTTGGAGGATTTGGGCAATCCAACCCCCTTGTCTCGGAGCTGGGGAAACCGAGGCACAGAGGGTGAAATATTCTCAATAAGACCTAGCTTAGAGTTTAAAAAAAAAAAAAAGGCTTTTTCTAGAAACAGCCATGTAGTAAATGTCTTAGGCTTTGCAGTTCACACTCTGTTGCAATGACTAAACTCTGATGATGTGGCGTGGAAACAGCAGATGTAGACGATGTGTCAACAAATGAGCGTGGCTGTGTTCCGATAAAACTTTCTTTAAAAAACCAAGCAGGTGACGGGCCCCAGGTTGCTGACCACTGGTCTGGCGGGTGATCAGCCCAGCGGGGATCGGAACGCAGGTCTCCAGGGCTGAGTTCGCCGTCCCTCCCGCTGTGGTCTGCTGTCTCCCGTCACAGTTCCGCTCAGCCGGTCCCCCTTCCCCTTTGCTAAGAAAGCACGCATTTTGGGGGCGCCTGGGTGGCTCAGTCGGTTGAGCATCCGACTTCGGCTCCGGTCATGACCTCACGGTTCATGGGTTCGAGCCCCGCGCCGGGCTCTGCGCTGACGGCTCGGAGCCTGGAGCCTGCTTCGGATTCTGAGTCTCCCTCTCTCTCTGCCCCTCCCCTGCTTGTGCTCTGTCTCTCTCTCAAAAATAAATAAACATTTTAAAAAATTAAAAAAAAAAAAAAAGAAAGTGCACATTTTCATTGATGTAACTGAAGACCACTGCAGAAGCTTCCAGAACAATCCCTACCCAGCTGCAGGTCTAGGGGGGAGGACTCTCTGTCTGAAGGGATTAGGGCTAAGGCCGTTGTGGTGACTGTGCAGTCATGTCCCAGGTGACATGGCAGCTCAGCAAACGGCTGTCGCCGTCCTGCGCGTGACAACAGCAAATCCGTCTCGAAGCTAAAGCACCATCGAGACAGCATCCCGAGCAGGCCTTGCCCTTACACAGACTGCAGTGGTGGGAAAACCTTCAAAACTATGACCAAACTCTCCGGAGTTAGCAAGCCCCGAACCCAGTGAGAGAAGGGACGCGCGAAGATGCGTGAACCGGAAATATGGTGACAGGTTAAACGGGGGTCAATGGCACCGAAACCCAACTCGCTTACTGGAAAGGAGATTCAGGCTCGGGCATCTCTTAGAAGTTATCTGCAGGGACGTAGGTCTGGAGCGTCCACAAGGATCTGGTTTATACCATCAAGAAACTGAGTTAACACTACTGATTTGCTTCGTAAGTGAGCGTCTTTCTCCATACAGGGTGCACAGGCAAACCTCCTCGGGGCTCCTATTTACGTCACCGTAAATCCTGTGCTACTTAGATCTGAATCAAGGTGTGTTCACTTCCTGTTTCCCATTTTGGACCGGCATTCCCTGAGATAATGCCTCTTCTTTTCTTTTTTCTTCTTTCTTTAAGGACAGGGCAAGGAGGAGAGCCAGAGAAAGAGGGAGAGAGGATCCCAAGCGGGCTCCGTGCCGTCAGCACAGAGCCCCACGTGGGGCTCGATCTCACCAACCGTGACCTGAGCTGAAATCAAGCGTCGCACGCTTCATCAGCCAAGCCCCCCAGGAGCCCCGACAATGCCTCTTGAACTGCAACGTGCACACGGATCCCTGAGGGTCTTGTGAAAAGGCGGGTTCCACCGTGGAAGGTCTGGAGAGGGGCCCGAGATGCTACATTGCTAGCAAACTTCCGAGGGATCTCGCTGCCACTGGTCCGGGGACCACAGCTGGAAGAACGAGGCTCTGAGCCACGCTTGGGTCATTCTAAATATCTCGTCTCCAAATTAACCTGCTGCCTTCTAAGGAATTCCTTCCCCCTGATGGAAATCAGGGCTGTTTGTTGTTGTTGTTGTTGTTGTTCTCAAACACAGAAATGAGGACATACCAGAGCCGTCCATCCAAGTGTGCCACAGACCCCGGAGAGAGCGTGTGAACGAAAATGCCGGAGATGCACTGGAAATAGGGCACACTGCACAGGCCGATGCCCAGACCGACGCCAGCCTCTGGAAGGCAGAGCAGGAGGGAGGGCAGGGGGCTCGGAACGGAGCGCGAAGGACCTCGGCTCCCCTGCCACGGTTAAGAACGACGGTGCTCAAGGAGGGGTCCCCGCCCCAGACCTCACGGCGTATTTCGCTGTGCCCGCAGCCCTGGCCCCGGTTCCCATGTGCGGTGTCGCCTTGTTGGGGTATGTTCTGCCCCTCGCCCCACAACCCCAGGCTGAGCATGGACGGTGAGTCCTGGGCTCCTGCAAACAGAGCTGCAGGCCTCGCTGCTCGGCGGTGGCTGCAGAATCTGCTTGTAGGCGACAGACACCCTGTCCCGTCTCGGAGAGGGGGGGGGGGGGGGGGGCCGGTGGCGGGAGACCCAGGCAGGAGGGCAGGGGCGCAATCCCACCTTTCTGCAGAGAGACCTCCACCATGACTCTGTAGTTGGGCTTGGCCGTGCTGGGGGGGGCGGCGGGGCTCCCCAAGCCGAAGGGCCCGCTGTCCTTGGTGGCACAGGTGCTGGAGCTCAGGGAGCGGCACAGCGGGGGCGACAGGTGGCTGCTCGGCGAGTGGGGTGCCGTCAGGCGCGTTCTCACGGTGAGGGTCAGGAGCCCCTTTTTGGCTTGCTGAAAGGAAGGGACCATGTGCCGCAGCGCTCAGCAGCTGTGTGAGCGTGCGTGTGCGTGGCGTGGAAGCGTGTGTGCATACGTGTACAGTCTATATCTACACGTATATACAGATACGAAACATCGTATACGGAACATACACACGTGCATACGTGCGCCAGATGGGATTGAACTGAACTGATTACCCAGAGACTTAAAGCATCTTTTAGTGACTGCCTTAAAACTTAAAACAGATTTGGGGCGCCTGGGGGGCTCGGTCGGTTGACCGTCTGACCTCGGCTCGGGTCACGATCTCACGGTCCGTGGGTTCGAGCCCCGCGTCGGGCTCTGTGCCGACGGCTCGGAGCCCGGAGCCTGCTTCGGATTCCGTGTCTCCCTCTCTCTCTGCCCCTCCCCCACTCACACTTTGTCTCACTCTGTTTCTCAAAAATAAATAAATGTAAAAAAAAAAATTTTTTTTAAACTCAAAACAGATTTACAAATGTATCGGCATAACTACGCTGAGTGTCTTCAAACAGTTCTATAAATCTTCAGCGATTGAGACACGCCCGCAGCAATTCTGATAACACTCTTATTTCCGGAGCTGGGTCTTTTTTCTCAACCCTGTGCCCAGATGAGCACCAGCGGGGCGCCCCATGAGAAAGACCCCACAGTTTGAGTCTGCGGGTTCGAATGGAGGAGGGGGCCCGAAACCCCGGGGTCTGGCCGTGTACCGACAAGGAGCGGTCACCTTGAACTTGCGCAGAGCATCCTGGTGTGTTAGTCCGGCCATCGATTCTCCGTTGAGCTCCAGAATTTCATCCCCTGTTGGGAGAGGGAGAAATCACAGTAGAGACGTGTATGGCCCATGGGGGCGGGCAGAGCCCTGGGGGAAGCCTTCCTCGCCCGGGACTCTCCCCCCGAAGGCAGGCGGGCCCCAGCTCTCTGAGGCCCCTCCAGGGTCCTCGGCTGGCACACAGGCCTGGCCTGACCCCGTCCGGCCTGCCCTCTGGCTTTGCCCGCCTCCCCCCTGCCTCCCTGACCCTCCCGCTAGGTGTTCCCACGGCTCATTTCCTGATGCAACACCGCCTGCCTTTCTCAGGATGTTGTCTGCCTTCAGGGCCCTTCTCCCACCTTGTTCACCTGCCTCGCTCAGTCTTGCGGTCCTGCCGGCTTAATTTCCCATGTGTCCTCACGGCACCTGTGTCCACCACTAACCATCACAGCTCGGCCCCGTGGGTGGATGGTGACCAGTGACCCAGGGAAGACTCTCCCCCCCCCGGCAGGTCGCTCCCCGGCCAGGGGATTTGTCTGATCAGACGGTGTGTCCCCAGGGCCAGTTCTGGGGAGGGGGGACCTGCCCGGTGCTCAGGAAACGTGAGAAGGAGGTGATGCTTCCAGAATGCAACATAGCCCCGTTTTGCAGAAGAGGAAAGTGAACCCAGAGCTGTCCCAAGCCACCCGGTGAAGAGAATTAGGAAGCTGGCCCTTTCACCACGAGCCGCTCCCTCACAAATATGCCTAATAGACCCATTTTTTTCTGTATCCTGAAGTCCATCTTTATGGGGACGGAAAACCAATGTCTCCCCTTTACTGAATGTGCTCAACAAACAGAGAGCGTTTGTTCTGCGTTCAGGGCTGCGCTGGGCGCGTCGGACGCCCTGCTCGTCACACAGCCGTGCGGTCTGGTCGTTAGTAGGTGCGTCTGCGGTCACCTCACTATGGTCCCCTCGCAGACAATCCAACCCTCTTCCCCGGTTGTTCGAAAGGTGGTTCTGCCTTTGCCTCTGAGAGTCGGAGGCTCCACTGCGATGCCCCCGGGTGCTTCCTCACCCTGAAATGTCGTGCCTTAAAATGATTCCGGAAAATTCTTAGCCACTGTCTCATTGCCCTTTCGCTCCCCTCTTTCACGCTGTTCTTTCTTTCTAGAACGAGTCTCCCCTGTGGGCCTTCTCGCCCGCCCTCCCTGTTTCTCTAACACTCCTATTCTTCTCCACGGCTCCGTGCAGCCCGCCGGACCACTTCCAGCTCCCGACTCCCCTTGCGGCTGTGCTGTGTCTGCTGTCGACACGTCCACCGAGTTGACAATTTCAATCACGTGCCTTTTGTACAAGTTGCTTTTTTCACCACGTCCCGTTCTTTCCTTGTTCTTCATATGCCCTCTTTTGCCTTTTCAAAGCTCTCTTTAATAAACACCGTGATTCTAAACAAATACAAATATTCTAATGCAAAGGGGTAGGTGTATTTACGGCATTATCTACAAGAGCCAGATTGTGGAAATGGCCCAGTGTCCACTGATAGATGAATGGATAAAGAAGATGTGGTGTATATACGATGGAATATTATTCAGCCATAAAAAAAAAAACACGAAATCTTGCCATTTGCAACTACCTGGATGGAGCTGGAGTGTATCATGCTAAGCGACATAAATCAATCGGAGAAAGACAGATACGGAACCATATGATTTCGCTCATGTGCGGAATTTAAGAAACAGAACAAAGAAAGAAAGAAAAAAAGAGACAGGCCAAGAAACAGACTCGTAACCGTAGAGAACACACTGCCGGTCACCAGAAGGGAGGGGGGTGGGGGCGGGAGAAACGGGAGACGGGGACCAAGGAGGACACTTGTCGTGACGAGCACAGGGTGACGTATAGAAGTGCTGAATCACGGTATTGCACACCTGAAACTAATATAACACTGTATGTTAAATGCACTGAAATTAAAATGAAAACTTAATTAAAAATTGCATAATACAAAACCATAGTAATCCTACAGTGTCTTTTAGACTGCTCTGTGATCTCAGGGTTTTGAGGGCTAGTACTCGGGTCGGTTATTCCTGCCAACGCTCATCAACAAGGGATATTTCCTAATGTCCTGTGTGCTCTTCGTGTCGAACTCCCTTTTCCGGGGGCCAGTGTTTCTCTGGGGTTTTCCAGAGAACCCCAAGAGGCAGTCCAGAGCTTTCACTGCTTCGGGACAAGTGTTAACATTAGGTTCTCGGCTTGGAGCGTCCTGCACTCAGGAGAGACTATAAATGTGGCCGGAACACTCCCACGCGACACGGGTCCTTCTTTTCCTGTGGGAGACGTCTTTTCCTCACACCCAAGAGCCACAGGCAAAGGTAGGTTTGCTCACTGCTTCCCTGGGGCCCGATGGCCTTCCAAGAGGGCAGCTCGTGAGGCTTCACATGGACCCACGGCCATGTCCCATGTGGGCAACTAAGTCCGGGTCCCTGGCCCTTCAGCCCTGTGGGCACCAGTTCCACGGGCCATCACACCCTCAACTCCTAAGACTGCCGTAGATTTAAAGTTTACATGTGCCACGTTACCCAGCATGTCCACGTGTCAAAAATCAAGGGCAGGAGTGGGCTGGGGACAGGATTCAAATCAGCGTCACCTGTGAGGTTGCCAGAATCAGACCAAAAATGAAAGAATCCGTCCTCGCACTTACGACAGTCCAAGTTGAGTGGAAACGGACAAGTTTTAAAAATAACTAAAATATAACTATTATGTCGGAAGGAAGAATACACAGAGGACGTATTTCAGAAGTGGTCATCCTTCCTCTCCTCCTCACGGGCAAGAGATTGAGTGATTGGTTACGGAGGGTGGAGCCTAAGTGATCGCTGGGTGTGCCATCGGTCACAGGCTAGGTGTGCAACGTAATGATTTGACAATGACATACATTACGAAATGTTCCGCAGGGTGAGTGGACTCACCCTCTGTCATCACCCAAGGTTATTACGATATCATCAACTACATTCCCTAAGCTGTACTTCCATCCCACGACTTCTTTCTTTTGTAACTGGAAGCGTGTCGTCTTCCCCATCACCTGATCCATCCGTCTGACCTAATCCCGCCCCTCTGACGGCCACCACTTTGTTCTCTCTGTGCTTACGAACCAGTTTCTATTTTTGTTGTTATTGTGAATCGCGTGGCATTTTGTCTGGCTTCTTTCACTTAGCATAACACCCTCTGGATGCATCCATGCTGTCACGAATGGCCAGATTTCATTCTTTTTGTGGCTGAGTAATAGCCCACTGTAGACGTACACCACACCTTTGTTATCCGTTCGTCTATCGATGGACGCTTGAGTTGCTCCCATAACTTGGCCGTTGTAAGTAATGCTGCAACACACAGGGTGCTTATATCTCTTTGAATCCGTGTTTTCATTTTCTTTGCGTAACTACTCAGAAGTAGAACCCCTGGATCACGGGGCACTTCTATTTTTAGTTTTTTGAGGAACCTCCGCACTGTTTCCCACAGCAGCTGCACCAGGTTGCCTCCGCAACCACGGTGCACGAGGGTTCCTTTCTCTCCACATCCTCACCAACACTTGTTTCTTGAGAAACGACCGTTCTCGGTGACATGAAGGGCTGAACTTCCCTCGTGAGCCCCAACAGAACTACTCTTTGGACAGTCCTGGTCCTTGTTGGGCCACATCTGGTGGGAAGTGATTAAACTAAATCTTACACAACCGTTTCTTTCGCAAGCAGAATACAAATAAAACATCATTAGCCTTGATCTGTGCTCCAAACTTTTGTCGCAGCTGGATGTACCCCCCATCCAATGGCAGATTCTAGAACTTTACTTTGAAGGAGTTACAAACGGTGATTTTGTTAATCATGAGAGGCTAGAATCAAGGACTGCGGTAGATGAGCTGAACGTCCTTCCCACTGAATTCTTATGATTGGTATTAACGAAAAGGGGAGGGGAGAAAAAGAAGCTTGACAGGGCAGGTTTGCATTCTGGAAAGAAAACAAGACACAGCACACTGTTTCCTGCCACCTCCACTCAACTCCCTCACTTTTTGTTTAAGTAACGAGAAGTCCAAAACATAACCAAACAAAATACAGTATATTCTCAAGATTCTGATGCCCCGTTTCTCCCTTTGTCTCATTGATCCCTTTTCTTTCCCCGCCTCTTGACTTAGCTACTCCCCGCTAGAGCCTGCCTCCGCTCTCCTCTCTTCACTCCCTCCTTCATCGGCCCTATAACTCAAGTGTTTTCCAAGGGTCCACAACCCCCAGTCTACACCCAGCCCTCCTCCCTCCCTGGGCTGGAGACGGTGACACCGCCTGCTGGACAGCGCCACCTGGTGGCCGCCCAGAGCCAAGCCTCTGCCTTGGAATTTTTCCTCCTCCGTATGTCCTGCCCCAGGTTAAGTTCACTAAGACCACGAACACTTTCTCAGACCCAGAGAGGCTGTCTCATCTGCACCTGCCTCCTCCCAGGAAGACAGGCTCAGGCAAGACCCTTAAGAGCTGGAGTCTGGCCCTTAGGACAGCCTCTCAAAGGGCTTCACAGCCTCTGGGCTCTTGCTGGCCCGTCTCATCCTGCCTTCTGCTTCCCGAATCACCTGAGAACCCTGGTCATAGCTGGTCCCTCCCAAATTATAAAAACCTTCAAAGGTTCCCCACTGCCTCCCCGATAAAGTCCGGAAGCGGAAGCGTGCATGAGGTTGGGGTCGGCAAACTTTTTCTATGAAGGGCCAGGTAGTAAATACCATAAGCTCGGCCGGCCGCGCGCCCTCTGCTCAACTAGGCAACGTCGCACAACTACGCAACACGGCTGTCGTGAACACAAAAGCAGCTTCAGACAACAGAATGAGCCGCGAGCATGGCTGGGTCCTCGTAGAGCTCGTCTCCGGACCCTGAAATTTGCATCTCATTCGGTTCTCTCTCGCCACAAAGACTTGCAGATTCCTCTGACTTTGCTCAGCCACTTAGAAATATGGGATCCACCCAAAAGATACAAAACTACAGAACCGAAGGGGCACACGCACGCCAGTGTTTACAGCAGCGCTATCAACAACAGCCAAATTATGGAGAGACCCCAAGTGTCCACCAACTGATGAACGGATAAAGAAGCTGTGGTCTGTTTACACAACGGAATATTACTCGGCCGTCAAAAAGAATGAAACCTTGCCACTTGCCACGATGTGGATGGAGCCAGAGAGGAGCATTACGCTAAGTGAAATCAATCGCTCAGAGAAAGACCAATGCCAATTGATCTCGCTCACGCGTGGAATTTCAGTAACAAAACAGATGAAAATACGGGAAGGGGGGAAGGAGAAGAGAGGGCAACAAACCGTAAGAGACTCCTGAAGACAGAGAACAAACAGGGCTGCTGGAGGGGGGTGAGGGGGGGACGGGACAGACAGGGGATGGGCATCGAGGAGGGCACCCGTTGGGATGAGCACCGGGTGTCGTGTGTAAGCGACGAATCACTGGGGTCTACTGCTGAAGCCAGCACGATACTGCACGTTAACTCAGTAGAATTTAACTTTAAAGAAAGAAAAGACATACGAGAACCAGTCTCTATTTGTGAGCAGGATGAAAATGGGCTGCGGGCCTGACGTCCCCAGAGTTTGCTATCCCTGCCCTAACCAAGGTGGGTCCTTAACCGTGGCTAGGCTCCCAGCACGACTCACAGAAACTGTCCTGACAGGGAGGGTGGGGACACCGAGGTCACCTCTCTTAAGCATCCCGCGGGCCCCCCCAGTGTCTGGCCTCGCCCGCCCCTGAATTTTGACCCCTAGTTGAAGTTTGGGAGTGTCCTCGGGCCAAGCCTGTTGGCCAATACTCCCAGCATGATGGAGGGGCCCTCAGGAGGCAGCTCTGACCCCCGGGGATGGCCAGGGGCCTGTCCCAGACGGGAGAGCAGGTGGGCCATGAGCTCCTCAGAGGAGGGATCATATCTGATCAGCCTGTTTCTGGAGCCGAGAACACAGCGGGCTTACAGAGGACGTTCATCAGACGCATTAGAAGCACAGGGCCTGTCGCCCCGTGACTGTGAGTCGGGAGGGCAGGAAAGAAGGGAGAGGGTGGCGGGGACAACAGCAATGGAGGGGGGGCCTTGGACAGGAAGGGAGGGGAGGCGGACACCTCGGCCTTCTGTCCCAGGCTGGCTACGGGACCTGGGCCGCGGGCAGACACACCCGGCACCGTGCCGGTCACGACGGAGCCGTCGGGGACGTGTGCCGCGGACCCCAGAATCCACGCCGGCCGAATTCCGCAGGCTGAAGACACAGGCTGCCCTGCGCTGTCTTCTGTGGGCCAGTGACCCCTCCGACGTCACCCGGCGAGAGACGAGAAACCTACCTTCTTGCAGCCGTCCGTCCGCTGCCGCCGCTCCCCCCGCAAAGATGGTTTTGACGTAAATTCCGATGGGGCCGTAAATGCTGTCCCTTCCCCCGACGATGCTGAAGCCCAGGCCCTGGGGGGAAGAAGAGGAGACTGGCATTAGGGACGCTCCAGGCCGAGCGCCTGCCCCAACCCCCAACCCCCAACCCTCAACACAGGACCCGGGGAGGAGAAAGGCGCCCTTGGTGTCAGACGCCTCGGGACCTCACAGGGGAATGGGGAAAGCCATGACCTCCAGGCCGGACTGGACCGTGTGGGCCTGGGCTCTCACACAGAGTCGTGTCCCGACACAGAACTTGTGCCGTGGCCAGAGAATCCCAGACGGGGCCGAGCCCTGGGTCTGCCCGTCTGGCTGGCGGCTCGGGGCACATCACCTCCCGTCTCCGAGCCCTCACTTAGCCCCTTGTAAGATAATGCTCATAACCTCACTCACAGGATTGTGTTAGAAAATCCAGTGAGGGGCGCCCGGGGGGCTCCGTCGGTTGAGCGTCCGACTCCGGCTCGGGTCACGATCTCGCGGCGCGTGGGTTCGAGCCCCGCGTCGGGCTCTGTGCCGACGGCTCGGAGCCTGGGGCCTGCTTCCCATTCTGTGTCTCCCTCTCTCTCTGCCCCGCCCCCGCTCGCGTTCTGTCTCTCTCTTTCTCAAAAGTAAACAGACACTTTAAAAATCTAAAAAAAAAAAAAAAAAGAAGGAGGAGGAGGCCTGGGGGGTCAAGAAGTGTTGGGTCACTGTCCGAGTTCCACGGCCAAAGAACCAGGCACCCCCGGGGAAGTCCTGGGGCTTCCCAAGCCCTCAGTGTCCTCAGCCAGAAAACGGAGATGCTAACAGGGCTTTCGTGAGCATCAGAGGAGACATTGCTTGCAAAGCCCTCGGCCCAGCGCCTGGCCTTGTGGTAGCTGCCTTCTTGCCTGATTCGATTTTGACTCTTCCCCAAGCACTTAGGGATCCTTCTGGCTCTGCCTCGTCCTCCTCCTGAACTACCCCCCCCCCCGACCCCCCTCCAGGTTGCCACCCAGGACACGCGGCCTTCCTTCGGTGGCTGGGTCGTGCGGGTGGATGGTGGGAGGCCCGCCCGGCCTCTGAAAACCCACCGCCCTGCCCTGCACGCGGGTCTCCCGCACCGAGTGGCCCGCCTCGCTCGGTCCCCGGGCCCCTGCGGCCCGGCTCAGTCCGCCCAGAGACAGGGAACGTGGATTTAGTGAATGTGCCTCTTACAGACACCGAGATACGTTAAACCGTCTTCGGTGCTCTTTGGGCTCTTCCGGGCAGGGCCGACAATTGAAAAGCCACCGAAATCCGGGCAGGGGTGCAGGGTGGAAAGCACTGTGATTTACTAGCCAGAAAGTCGGGCCGTTAGGAGAGAAGTCAGCACCGGAGAGGATTTCTCCTTTGTAGGGAGAGGACCGGTCGGGTCAGCATCTTGTGCTTCTGTCTTACTCACCGGTCTGCTGTGCTCCCGGGAGCAGGAGGGGGTGAGAGCCAGGGAGGAAAGACCCAGTGTGAGGAGACCCCCCTCCTCTGACCAGAGCGGAAGTAGCAACAGCCCTTTCCCCCCAGGCCACGTGCCAAAGTTATATTAGGTGGGTTTGAAAAAAAAAAAAACAAAAACAAAATCAAAAACGAACCATCTGATTTACTTGGGCTCGTCTGGGAACTCTGCAGCAACTGCCCGCGTCTATTCCGGAATGTTCTGGAAGCAACGCAAAAGACATTCGGGATGCCCCCACCCCCCCCCACCTCTGCCTCGTCCCTCCCTTCAGGATTTCTCAGTTGTGGGGCAGAAATCGGCATGAATATATCCACCTGGGGGACACACGTGGCCTGGACGTGTCCTCCCCAAACTTCAAAGACGGCAGCCGTCGGGAGGTGAGCAAGTCGGACTGGTGGTGCCCTCGGGATGGATGAGGGGCCCTTATAAAGGAGACCCAGAGGGCTCCCTCGGCCCCCCGCCATGTGCCCTGTGCAGACACAGAGAGAAGACCCCGTCCACGAACCAGGAAGCCGGTCCCCCACACACAGCAAATCTGCGGGCACCTGCATCTTGGACTCTCCAGCCTCCGTAACCACGAGAATGTGCTACTTAAGCCACCTCGTCTGGGTTTTTATGACAGAGGCCTGAACCGACAAAGACACGACGTCAATGATTTGAATTTAACCGTCAGGTAAAACGAACTTCTAAATTGTTTTTGGTGTTTACTTATTTTTGAGAGAGAGAGAGAGTGATCACAAGTGGGCAGGGGCAGAGACAAGGAGGCGCAGAATCGGAAGCAGGCTCCAGGCTCCGAGCTGTCAGCACAGAGCCCGACGCGGGGCTCGAACCCCTGAACAATGGGATCATGACCTGAGCCGAGGTCCGACGCTCGACCGACTGAGCCACCCTAGAACTAACTTCTAAAAACATCACCCCAAAACCAAGTTGGCGAGTAGTTGCCCTGCGGTGGCCCACACGGGGTCCCCCCCAACCCCCCACGGGTTCATCTCGACTCTCACACCCGCAGCCAGAACCCCCATCCCTATCTGCCTCCTTCCCTGGACGGGACGGCTCATCAGGAGCCGGTGTCCATCCGGCAGCTTCTGTTGGCAATGGCCCTCGCTCACCTTGGCCTGGCCCTTCATCAGCACGATGTTGGAGATGACGGAAGCCTGGAGGCCCCCCGAGGGCTGTGCCAGCTGAGCTGTGCTGAGCGACCGGGTGGGTCTCGAGCTGCCCTGTGGGAAGGAAGGGGGTGGGGAGGCGTGAGCCGGGGGAACAGCAGCACCCACCTCAGGGGGCAGGGGGGACCCCAACCCTCTCTCCGGGGGGCCCACGGCACCAGCCCCGAACTTGGTCGACGAGGCACGGTGGGAGTCTGGGGGGGCGGGGGGCTGCCTTCAGTGGTCCGGGGCTTTCAGCCTTCTCCCTGCAGCTGGAAGCTATGGAAGGCTTGTCCACACAGCAGGTGCAGACCACACAACAGACCACAGCGGCCGAGAACGACACGTCCTAGAACCAGGGTCTCCAAGAATGCCCTCTCCAGACTGTGTCCAATTCAAGACACACGTACCGAGCACCCCCCTTGGGCCCGGCATGGGGTGGTGGGCAAGGAACCTGAAGATTTTAAAATGCGGGGCATAAATCCCCGGGGAGGCAGACAAGCGACTTGCATAAGAGAAGCTGAGTGTGCCAAGGAGACGTGCACCCCGCGTGCCTCGGGAAGTCTCCCCCGCCCCCCATGGTAGGGAGGATATACAGCCCGGACCATCCATCAGACTCTGGGGCCCCGCCGCCTGGGTTCCTTTCCTGGCTGGTGACCTTGAGGAAGTGACTCAACCACTCTGTGCCTGTTGCCTCTTCTGTAAAATCACCTGAGCCGTCAAGGTGCTGCGGACAGAGGCGCCGGGTGGTCCTGGGGGCAGCCTGAGTCCCTGCCGTGCAGGGCCCGGGGCTCGGGGACACAGCAGGAGGGGACGGACACTGCTGGGCTCCCGGCCCGCACCCCGCGCCCGACGTGGGAAGGACGCGCGGTGTGGGGCCCACGGGGCTTGGCTCGAATTCCGCCTGGTCCCTTAGCTTCTGAGACGTGTGAACTCAGGCAGCCCCTCGCCTTGGCCAGCCGCCAAGTTTCGTCGGCGTAAAACGGGGCCGACGCTACCTTGGTTTCTAAGCCTGTCTTATGAATTAGAGGCACAGGGTGCAAGGCAGGTCCCGACACCACGGGGCTAAGAGCGCGGGTGTTGGCGTCCTGGAGGTCTGACCCTGAGCCCCCGGGCTGCCTGCCCTGGTCGATGCCCCCTGGCACGCGTGCCCTAACCTGTCCCGGGATGGCTCCTCACCCACCCCCTGGAGCCCCGGTGCGGAGGGAGTAAAGGGTCCACAGAAGGCCTCAGCTTCCGCTCACGTGGATCGTCAGCTCCCAGCAGCACAGACGGGCAGTGGCCCCAAGGGCCGGCTCGCGGGGCGCTCCGCGGTCACCGTTCCCGGTGAGGGTCTTTCTGTGCCCGGAGCTGCCCGCTCCCACCAGCCAGCCCCTCTCCTCGGTAGTGCCGGGACAGGGACAGGACCCCACCGGCTGGCCTCCGCAGCCACGGCCAAGCCCGGGCCCCTCCCGCGTCCCCTTCCCCGGCTCCCTCCCTTGGTTCTTACCGCAGACTTTCCCGCTGGGCAGTCCAGCTGCTGAGAGAGGGACTTCCGGCTGCCACACAGGGGATAAGGCTGCCTGTCCGTGCAGGCCGCAGAGCTCTTTATCATGCGAAAGTCGATCTCCCCTGTGCAATAGGGATTAACACCTAAACCCCGGGGAGGAGGAAAGGAAGAAGCCGTCTGTGCTCTCGAAGCACAAAGGTCAGCGGAGAACACCCTTGGGTCCACCCCAAAGCCTTGGCCTCCCCAGCCCCACCGGCAGGGCGGCCCCAAGGCCCTTCTCGATCCCCCTGTGAGTTCAGATCAGCATGGACGCAGGCCCCGAGGTCGGGACAGAGCGGGTTCCCGGAAGCACGGGCTGGTCTGAAAATGACTAGTGGGCGTGCTCCAGCCACAAGGACATCGACGAAGGTCAGCATCTCAAGTCGATGGGGAGGTGGGGGGTGCTGAACGCAGTCAGACATACAGCCATCGATTGAGTTCGTTGACAATGCGGTGACGAGAGCCAATGCAAAAGCCAAAATAACTTTTGATAACATGAGTTTGTAATTAACGGTGAAGTTGAAATATGGAATGGAAAAATCAGCGGGAGGCAGACTAAGGGTAAGTAATTCCACTTTTCCGGGGGAGGTCGGGGGAGGGGGCGACTTGGAAAATGCCGTCTCAAATATTCATCAATTAATGACACCCAAATGATTAGCTAATTGATCTTGTGTTAAGGAAACCAGAAGTGGAGCTGGAAATTGAACACATCTCCCAAATCACTGCAAAACTCAAACACACACCCCCAGCAAGAGGCAGGGAACAAGGAAGTGACGAGTGACCAAATAACAAAGCGTAGAAAGCAGGTGAGCGAACGCAAACGTTATCCGTGAAACCAGCACCGATGGCGGGGCATCTCTCTCTAAAAACGTTGCCCCCGTTTGCTTTCGAGATCTTACCGCGTATTCTTTGCAGGACATAAAACAAACGAACAGTGAAATGAAAGGCAGGCAGAGACTGGTCACCCATAAGCGGTGCTGGAACCAAGCAGCCACTTCAAATAGCATTTGTCTCGGGGCCCCTCGGGGGCTCAGCGGGTTAAGCGTCTGACTCTTGATTTCAGCTCAGGTCATGATCCCAGGGTCTGTGGGATCGAGCCCCATGTCGGGCTCTGCCTGTGCTCACAGCGTGGCACCTGCTTGGGGTTTTCTCTCTCCCTCCCTCTCTCTGTCCCTCCCCCTCTGGCACATGCCCTCTCTCTCAAAAGAAAGAAAAAAGAGAAAAAAGCTTTCATCTAGATTCTTGCTTCACGTCAAACAACAAACATTACTGATGGGTATAGTAGGCTTTAAAAAAAAGGGGCGCCTGGGTGGCGCAGTCGGTTAAGCGTCCGACTTCAGCCAGGTCACGATCTCGCGGTCCGTGAGTTCGAGCCCCGCGTCAGGCTCTGGGCTGATGGCTCGGAGCCTGGAGCCTGTTTCCGATTCTGTGTCTCCCTCTCTCTCTGCCCCTCCCCCGTTCATGCTCTGTCTCTCTCTGTCCCAAAAGTAAATAAAAAACGTTGAAAAAAAAAAATTTAAAAAAAAAAAAAAAAGCATATCGTTTAAAAATGAGAAGGAAATACGGCCCAATATTTAGTAGTGATTTTAATAGTTCTCTGGACGTGGAAGAAACTTTTACATGACTAGGAAGGAAAAAAATATATAGATGTGATTATATAAAGGTGTCCTTATCTTTTTTAAAAATTTTTTAACATTTATTCATTTTTGAGAGAGAGAGGGAGGGAGCATGAGCAAGGGAGGGGCAGAGAGAGAGGGAGACACAGAATCAGAAGCAGGCCCCAGGCTCTGAGCTGTCAGCACAGAGCCCGACGTGGGGCTCGAACTCACGGACCGCACGTTCACGACCTGAGCCAAAGTCGGACGCTTAACTGACTAAGCCTCCCAGGGGTCCCCCAGACGCTCCTTATAAACTAATGATATTACTGATCACACCAATAAAAAAAAAACCAGGTAAACTCCCCAAAAGCAAATGAATGAACCAAGAGACGCTTAGAGTCGGCTGTGTGGAGGGACTCCTTCCACCTGCTCTCGGGGCCAGAGCACCGGGCAGGTCAGGCGCCAGCTGAGGCGGAGGGAGGGGGAAGAAACACTCGGGAGCGTCTCCTCCGCCTCCAGTCCCCTGGTGGCGCTCCTCGAGGACTGGGCTCCCCCAGCAACCTCAGGGCCAGGGGCAGGGAGCAAGCAGGGCTGGGCTCGTGGGCACGCGGCCTGTGAAGTCAGCCACGCAGACCCCCAAACGTAGAGGGAGCCTTGGCTTGATTTCTAACGCATCCATTTTGAAATTCTTAATATTTGAACAGGGGCCCCACGCTTCCATTTTGCACCGATCCCCACAAATTGGGTGGCCCTTCCTGGGTGAGAAGTGGGCTAGAAAAAAAGCAGAGGAAGCAGGAAAAATCTGCAGAGAAATATACATTTTTAAATTTTAACACAGTGTGGGCTCTGATTGAAGAAACAGGTGCTCGTACACATGACTGGAGTATCGGCTACTTAAAGCTGGCAGCACAGATCAAAATCTAAGGTGCGTTTTCCTTTCGAAACTCCGTTTCTAAGAAATTATTCTAGGGGGCGCCTGGGTGGCTCAGTCGGTTAGGCGGCCGACTTCGCCTCAGGTCATGATCTCGCGGTCTCTGAATTCGAGCCCCGCGTTGGGCTCTGTGCTGACAGCTCAGAGCCTGGAGCCTGTTTCGGATTCTGTGTCTCCCTCTCTCTGACCCTCCCCTGTTCATGCTCTGTCTCTCCCTCTCAGAAATAAATTTTTAAAAAGTTTTAAAAAAATTTAAAAACATTAAAAAAAAAAGAAATTATTCTAAAGGAGGCAATAAGCAAAAATGTATGATTAAAAACAGTGTAAGTAGCAGTCCAAAAATAGGAAATGAGCTTGGGGAACAACGTTTTAGATGGTGCATCCTGCGGCAGAATTATATGAGAGAGAGTTTAAGGCACTTGCCCAAGGTCACATAGATAATGAGCTCTGGGAGCAAGTGTGAGCTCCAAACCCTACGCGCGTCCACTGCCCTCTGTGTTTCCCTCAGAAAATCATCACAGACGCAAACAAAATTTGAAGTACAGACTCAGCGATGCTGATAATCTTGGTGGAAAACTGAGAATAACTTAGCTGTCTAACGGTAGGGAGTTAGTTACCTAGATCGGGTACATCCGTACAATGAAATACGAGGCACCCACTGAACATGGTGCGTAGGAAAGAATTTCCAGGGACTCGAAGTCACGTCGTGCTGTGCGTGAGCACGCGTGTGCGTAGTCTATAGGCATACGCGGGCACAAAAGGGAAATAACGAAAATGTTAACATCGATTATCTCTAATGGCGGCGTTTGGTGTGGCTTTCGTTTCTTCATGCCCTTCTGCGTTCTTCAAATGTCCTCACTTTGGATTACGGCTATTCCATTTATAGCAACCAAGAATCATGGCGGCCACCAGCCTCAACTCCCCTCTTGTGACAGATGAGGTGATGGAGGCCCCAGGAGAGCAAGGAGCCTTCCTGAAATCGAGGAGCCCATCAGAAGACAGAGTGGGAGGAAACCCTTTGTGTTTTATCCCCTATAATGGGTCTCCCCAACACGGCGCTGGAGTCCAACTAGAGGCGGAAATGTCGAAACCATAGAGAGGTCCCCCCCCCCCCGCCCCACCACCACCTCTGGCTGGCCAGGATGTGCACGCGCAGTGACAGGTGGTCACAGAGAGGCAAGCCAACCGCAGCCGGGTTTACCCCAACCGGACTAGCAGAGACCCGCCCTTCTCCAGATCTCCCCGCGTCACTCATATTCCTGGTCCTCAGCGACAGCGAGGCTCTGCTCCTGAGGACAGTTCGATGACGCACTTACTGGTCGAGTTGCTGCGTGTCCTTTGGTGACAGGCTTTGGGAAGCTGGCAGTTACTACTCTGCGGTTCTACTCTCCCAGACTTTTCTCGAGAAGTTGTGGAAGCTTCCTGCAAAACAGTTCCCATTGTTTATTCAGCGAGTTCGCCAGAACAGAAAAAGGTGCACAGAACACCGAGGTTTTGACACTGACCATATGGACGGACTTGTGGGGTTGTCTGTCTCCCCCGGTAAATTATAGGGTCTATGATGGCAGACGTACAGACTCATTGCCACCCATTCATCCATAGCTTCACCCATCACTTAATAAAAATTGAATGATAGATATACCGCATAGGTACTGGACAAAGGCAACCGATGTCTAAACACCATGTCAGCCATTACATGTCCTTTCTTTGTCAAGTGTTGGGGAAACAGGTGTGAACGAGCCAGACAGGACATGGATCCCAGGGCAGTGCTGTCCTCGTGAAGGAAAAACAATGGGAAATAAACAAACGAGAGTGACAGATCGTTACAGAGAAGGGCAAAGGTGGTAGAAGAGAGAACTCAAGAGAGACCCAAATGGGGAGCCTAGAAGGTGGTTTCAGAGAAGAGCTCAGGTCAGATCCTGTCGAATCCCGTCCAATGAATGTTACAGGAATAGGTTTTGAAATATGGAACCATCCATGCATTCTTGAGAGTATTATGATTTTCCTATATTGCTGATTTCCATCTCCGAAGATTTAACTGAGGGCTTTTAAAATCAACATTCTCAAGTTAAATTCGGTTATGGCTCTTGCCATATTGGTCACAGTTTCCATGCTCCTTTCTTATGCTAATAATTTGGAGACCCTGTCAGCGCCTGGCTAATGTCGCGTGTCCGGTGTGTGCGTGGGCTTCCAGCACCTGGCGCATTTCCCAGGGTGGAAGGAACACCTACTGTTGCCTCTCGCTTTGGACCCGGCGACCCAGCCTCCCCTCCGGCCCCTGGCACCGTGAGCTGGCGGGCTCTGGGGATCGGCCTCACTCACTTTCCAGGTGTTTTCCTCCCACATGGTCAGCGGCAGGCTAATGAGCCCTTCCCCGATCCAGTGCCACCTGCTCTCCGTCATGCAGAAAGTTCTCATGGGTTCCAGAACACGGTGGGCCCCTTTCCATGGCTTCCTGTTCTGACATGCATCTCTCCCTGTTTGTATGTATATTCTTTGAATTGGGGTACAAATTTCCAAGAGGTGGGGAAATTAATAAAATGTACCCTGCAGCCCTTTGGAGCCAGAAGTCCACTCCCGGCCTTTTTGATGTTTAAAATTGAATTCGGTTCTCACCCAAGTTGGACCCTGTAAGGGACCACCTACCAGTTCCCTGTTGTTTCTTGTACCCATCGGTGTTTAATGCCAGACCTCCTCTCCGTAGCTTTCTTTTTCAGCAGCAGGTGGTGCTATACGAACCCAAACAAAACTGCCTTCTGTAATGAGGCTCCCCTGAGAATTTTCCGAAGGAGACAGAGCACCGCTTCTATGGAAGGTGGCTCGTGCATTCGAAGTTTTGAGACGCTATATTTCTAGGACTTAGCATCATGGTCTGTTCTTTGAATCAATTGCTTCATGCGATAGAATGTTCTAAAGAATATTTCTTAATTACAAGAGTCCCTGAGGCTTCATCCTAATTCTAATATCGAGATTCCCTTCCTACATTATCCCCCCTTCTCCATGCTCCCCAGTGAGACTATGGAAGTAAATAATAAAATGTGACTTCAGTAGCTCTCTTGGCTTCACTGAATGTAGAGAAGCCTAGTAAAACAGCCGATATGTCTCCTTGTCCAAAGTGAAGCCGTATTTGCAAAGTACCTTTGAAATGTGGGTTCCCCCCAAATTTCTAATAAAATGGAGATAAGTAAGTAAGTGAGGTATACACAAACACGAATCCTAATCGTCTTTAAAAATAATGTTTATATAGATTGGAAGAACAAGCATTGTTAAAATGCTTATCCTCCCCAAAGCAATCTACATATTTAATGCATCCTTATCAAAATACCAACAGCATTCTTCACAGATCTAGAACAAACAAACCTAAAATTCGTATAGCACCAGAAAAAACCCTGAATAGCCAAAGCAATCCTGAAAAAGAAAACTGAAGCTGGAGACCTCACAATCCCAGACTTCAGGCTGTATTACAAAGCTGTAATCATCAAGACAGTGTGGTCTTGGCACGAAAACAGACATAGAGATCAATGAAACAGAACAGAAAACCCAGAACGGGGTCCACAACTATATGGTCAATTAATCTTTGACAAAGCGGGAAAGAGTATCCAACGGAAAAAAGAGTTTTCTCAACAAATGGCGTTGGGGAAACTGGACGGCAGCATGCAGAAAAATGAGCCTGGACCGCTTTCTTACACCAGACACAAAAATCACCCGAAAATGGATGAAAGACCTAAACGTAAGGACGCCATCAAAATCCTAGAGTCCTAGAGGAGAAGCTCTGCCTCCCCCGACCAGAGCTGTCTCAGACGTAGGTGGCAGGCGGTCGATCCCTTGCCGTGGCTCTGCCACGAAGCCAGGCTCTGAACTAGCTGGAGGTTCTCACAACTTGCATCTACCCAGGCACCTGCCAAGCTCCCCGAAGTTGTGTGAACTTGACGTGTTTCTCTCTGACGCGGCTGTGGGAGTAGCTGACTCACTGGACGGCTACTGCGGGGAAGAATGGAAATGTGCTTCCACGAACAGAAGGTGACGCCCAAGAGACAATTTTCTATCAGACGTGTCAACAAACCACCAACAACCAAAAACAGAAACGACACGGCCCCTAAAATTCCCCCAAGCAGAGGCAGTGCATAAGTCCTGAGGACTTTCTATCTCCTGGATACCAACAGGGATCCAGCACTCATCCACACTCTGGGATTATTCCAAGGTTTCGTTCATTTTTTTTCATCTGTACAACTGTGAGCTTAGTGGTTTCTGGAACAGAAATGCACTGTGGGAGAGAATGGGTAGAGCGTATTACTCTGGGCTTGTCGTCTACTTGTTTGGACTCAGTTTCCCCCTTTGTAAGCCAAGGAGGTCAACTCAACAGCCTCCATAATCGCTTTCAGCTCCGTGCTTTTGAACGCAACTGATGGTTATGTTTAAAGATCTAAAGGGCTACTGTCCTCTCAGAAGTGATCACATGTTAGAAGATCGCTCACAAGAACAAAATATCTTTCCTTGGCTCCCAGGGGTGCCTGGTCACTCTTGGGCAAGGATGTCCTGGGTGGAGTGGTTTCTCATCAAAGGAGTCTCTGTGGGATCCCCATGAACATTCGCTCAGTACGGCGCCCTTCCAACACACAGAACAGAGCCCTTTTGTTCCTGCTCCCAAGGTGGGCCTCCCCTTGGAGCTGAGGACTTGTCACTGAGGTCAGGGGCTAGCAGAGACATCTCAGACACATTTCCCCTTGTTCCTATCAGAGACGGCAGCATCGAGCAGCAGCTCTGTGGGTAGCGTGCCCATCGTCAGCTGGCCTACAGTCTCTACGTTGACCAGTCCCACTGGCGCCTGAGTGCGGAATGAGGTAGACTGGCAGCTACCCGTCTTTGAGGTATTTTTCCCAACAATGAAGATCAGCCGTGTAACTTCAAGAGTTAAGCAGCCAACCCTCAAATATGGAACTACCCCACGAACCCCAGAAAGTAAACCCAGGATGAATTTGCAGAGTCCTGGGGCACTGTGTCCCATAAAGCGAGATTATTCTGGAGACGAAACTCCTCCCCAGGGGCTAGAAGGGTCCGTTGCTCTCTTAGGGTCACTGATCTTGTCTGTAGATCCCTGATTGCTGGCAGAAGGTTCATGCTTCTGGAGTTTTCTGACTGCCTCCCACATAAATATGAGCCTTTCCATTTTTTCTTTGAACTGAAACACCATAGTGGTTCCAGTCTAAGGCAACCGCAAAATATAACCCTACTGTCCTCCAGATCTGAGGCTTGCTTCCGGTGGTTGGCCTGATGACAATTCAGCAATACGCTTTGATCTGTAAGTCACAAGGATGAGCAACTAGGCCGGGCAGAGCAGTTCTGGGATGGTCGTGTGGGATGCTGAGGTCACACACCTCCTGACAGGGAGAGGAAGGGTAGGAACCAAAAGCCTAGGGGTCCTTCTCAAGCCCTCCTGCCCCTGTGACCTCAGTCACCTGTATTTCTACCTTTCCAAACATCCCAACATGCCCATTCTTGTTGGCTATGCCCCAGTTCAGAATACACCCCCTACATTGGAATATACAAAGCCCTAGGGACTAGAAAGGGTATTTTTGAAGAATATTTTCAACAAATGGGGGCATCTGAGTGGCTCGGTCAGTTAAGCATCTGATTCCCTCTCAGCTCAGGTCATGATCTACTGGGTTTGTGGGATTGAGCCCCATGGTGGGCTCTTCACTGATTGCACAGTCTGCTTAGGATTCTCTCTCTTCCTCTCTCTCTCTCCCCCCCTCCACCCCTCCAATGCTTTCTCTCTCTCTCTCTCTCTCTCTAACCTATCTATCTCATCTCAAAAAAAACTTTAAAAAAAATTTTAAAAGAATATTTTTAACAAATAGCTCTGGGACAACTGGATATCTACATGAAAAAGAATGAAGCTGGACCCCTTTCTTAAAACACACACAAAAACGAACTCCAAATGGACCATAGACCTATGTATGAGCTGCAACTAAAAAAACCTCTTAGAAGAAAACACAGATCCTTATGACCCTGGGTTAGGAAAACACTTCTTAGATATGAACCAAAAGTGAAAGTGACAAAAAAAAAATGTAG
Source organism: Panthera uncia (assembly GCF_023721935.1). Taxonomy (NCBI): domain Eukaryota; kingdom Metazoa; phylum Chordata; class Mammalia; order Carnivora; family Felidae; genus Panthera; species Panthera uncia. Next base: position 4,460,154 of record NW_026057583.1, read on the forward strand.
AAAATGGGCTTCTTTGGAATTACAAAATTTGTGCTTCAAAAGACACCGTCAAAGAAGTGAAAAGACAACCCAGAGAATTGGAGGAAATATTTGCAACTCATACGTATGATAAGGGACTTGTATCAAGCATATATAAAGAACTCCTACAACTCAATAATAGAGAGACAAATAATTTCAATTGTTTAAGTGGAAAAAGGATCTGAATAGATATCTTCCCAAAGAAGTTACACAAGAAGCATCTGAAAAGATATTCAACATCATTACCTATCAAGAAAATGCAAATCAAAACCACAGTGAGGAGGTGCTGATTCAAGCTGGCAACTAGAAGGATCCTGAACTCACTTCCCCCAACAGACACGTGAAATCTACTGCCACATGTGGGCCAAAAACAAAAACCTAAAAACTAGCAGACAGACCACTTTACATCTGACAAATGGGGGGGGGGGGGGGGGGGAGGAAAGTCTGAGACACAGTCCCATAAACCCACTCATGAGGGGGCGACCCACAATCAGGAGGGGGCCCAAAACTTTGAGCTTCCCACTGAGGAGTGAAGAGCTTATACCCGCCACATCGGACACCCCAACTTTTAAGGCTCCTGAGAGATAAGCCTTCAAAACACCTGGCTTTGAAGAGCCCTGGGGTTTGTGCCCCCTGGACCCCTGGGGTTGTGGTGAGCTGAGGACCAGCTGCCATCAGGCTGGCGCACGCCCATCGCCCCAAGGCCCAGACTTTATGTGAAAGACACTCATTTTTTTATTTTAAAGCGTTGGTCTGAGGGCCAGGGGTCTGTGGGAGTCCAATCAGGGGACAGAATTGGTGGGCACCCTCTTCCCACCCCATCTGCCGGCGGGCACTATTTTTCCTTCTTCTTTCTCTCTTTTCTCTTTTCTTTTCCTTCTTTTTTTCTTCTCCGTTTTCCCTTTTCAGCAGGTGTCACCTCTGTGCTCCCTCTGTGCAGGGAGAGGGAGAGACAGAGAACCCCAAACAGGCTCCACGCTGTCAGCATAGAGCCCGACCTGGGGCTTGAACTCACGAAACCTCGAGATCATGACCTGAGCCTAAACCTAGATGCTTAACCGACTGAGCCACCCAGGCGCCCCAAAAGTACATTTTAATTGGGCGAATTGTATGGTGTGTGAGTTATATCTTAATAAAACCATTTTCAAAGGACTGTTCATTTATTCATTCGTAATATCCCTGTCCTCCACGGCTCCTCCTGCCGGCGTGATGTTGTAAATATGCAAACGCTATTCATGAGGCTGACTGAATGTCTGGTGGGTCTGCCTCTGACAGGGTCAAGGTCAAATGTGAGCTCCCCGGCGCCTCGTCCTTGCCCCCAGTGAGCCACACTCCCTGCTGTGGACCCGCTGCGTCCTGTCCCATCTTGCTGCTGCTTATCCTTGCTCCTGGTCCCTTTTCAAGAGTAAGTTTAGGCGTCATGCCTCCGTAGTGACGTCTCCGTGCAAAGCAGCTGCCTCCTGAGCAAAGCCAGGACTCTCTCTGCGAAGCAGACCCAAGGGAGTCTTCAAAGCAGGAAGGCACTGAGGTGGTTGTCGGCCATTGTTTTAACGCCTGGTAGGACGGCCCTTCATCTCATACCTGTTTCACACGATAACACTATGTTGTCTAGTTAACAAGTGATGCCTCTTGCTAGTTTTGTAAGAGCTCTCCTAAATTTAAAAACTTTTCCCCTCCAAAAATTTGAATATTCTTCTCCCCAAACAGGGTTTATATTTCCTCTCACTTAATAGAAATGCCCTTCCGTAGAGTGTTGTCATATCAGGTCTAGTGGGATGGTCAAAAGAATTAAATGAACTAATGTAAGCAAAGCACCTGCGTCGGTGACCAGCAAGCACCCCAATGTCCCAAACAGTCACCGAGTAGTGCCAATCTGTTTCCCAGATAGTCCTCCGTTCACATCCTCCTCTTCAGAGACTGGAAATACGCTACGGGAAATAACTGGAAAAAATGCACAAACACGCGTAGAGATATGTCCATCTCGCTGTCGGTGGGAGAAGGCGATGGTGAGGTGGCACCGAGGGTGTTTCGGCAGTAAACGATCACTTTGATCCTTCTGCTAAAAACAAGTCAAAGGGTTGGAGGGGATGGGAAACAGCAAATACCGGTGAAATAGCAAAGGAGTAAAAACACCCAGGGGCCACGCAGTGAACAGAGGCTGCCCCTCAAGTTTCCTGGCAGGTAAGCAGCCCAGAAGCCGGCTGAGGCCCTGCGATCATGTTATGAACTGGCTGAACTTGAACTTCACCTTCTAGAGCTTTATGGGATATCGGGAGCAGAAGGGAAGTCCCGGCTTCTTCTCAAGATGTGAAGCTTAATAGGATGCAGAGGGAGCTTCCCCCCCTCCCCCACATATTTACATCCTCAGTTAAAATGTAAACTGGAAATAAGTCCGTGCCCCCCTCGGGAACTGCATGAAAACTGCCGGTCTGGAAATGGCCGTGAACGGAAGAGGGGGAAGCCTTCCTCATTTGCTGGTGATTAACAATTACCAGACGGCCCTGGCAAGAGCTGGCAGCCCGAACTCGTACCACATGTGTGTCTTGAAAGAAACCTCTAGACCAGAATTTAGTTTAAAATGGTTCCAGGCTGGTGGTGCCCCAGCCACCTGGCAGGAACGAAATCGAAACTTCTCTGGAAGAATGAGCTTTAACTTAAGTCACAAAGATTCCCACCGAGACACGAACAAGATGTATAAGCTCTCAGAGAAAAAGGTAAAAAAGGTTAAAAATAAAAATAAAATAACATAAAATAAAATAAAATAAAATAAAATACAATTACATATATATACATATATATCTATCTATATATACCTATATACCCATATATATATAGGTATATATACATATATACCTATATGTGTGTGTGTATATATATATATATACCTATATGTGTGTGTATATATATATATATATATAGGCAAATGGATGAATGAATGCATAACTAACTAAATAATACATACATACATAAAACACATACTAGAATAGGGGCACCTGGGTGGCTCAGTCGGTTAAGCATCCGACTTCCACTCAGGTCATGATCTCACAGTTCATAGGTTCAAGCCCCACGTCGGGCTCTGTGCTGACAGCTCCGAGCCTGGAGCCTGCTTTGGATTCTGTCTCTCTCTCTCTCTCTCTCTCTCTCTCTCTGTTCCTCCCCCACTTATGCTCTGTCTCTCTCAAAAATAAGTAAAAACATTAAAAAAAATTTTTTTAAACGCATACTGGAATAGGCACCCTGAGAGAGAGCCAGAAGGAATAAGACACACAAAATCAAACCTAGAAAGACTTCACAGTGTGGGAAAAAACAGACACAGAAAGCAAAGTAAATACGTTTATATTTTCAAAGAAATAGACGAGACGATAGAACAACTTAAGGAGAGAGAAACCATGAAAATGTTCTCAGCAGACTTGAAAAAGTACCAAGAAACTTAAAGAAATAATAACATTATTGAGATTTGAAAGTAAATCGGTGGGCTGGACAGTGGATGTGATGGCACCAGAGAGGGGCAAGAGGACTGAAATACAGACCTGAAACAGATGTCCCGACGGCCACCAAAAGGGACCAGGAGCATCGAGGAGGGTTCAGACCATGGAGGAGGAGTGGGGAGCCTAGCATCTAATCCGCGTTCCAGGAGGACAGTCCCTCCCTGCACGTGAGCCTGGACGAGCCTCCTCCCGCCCCGAAGAAATCATCCGTCCACAGAGTCGTGAAACCCGACAATTCCCAAATAAGATGAGTAAAAGAAAAAGCGTACTTAGCTCCTAGCTGAACCACCGAACGTGGAAACATAGAGCGGCTCTTTAAATCAGCCAGAGAGAAGACAGATGGTCTTTAAATGAGCAATGATTAAACCCGAAGCTCCTGTCTGGGGGGCAATTGTGAAATAATTAGTCCCACGTGGCAAGAGAAAGCGACCATCGGCGTAGACTCCGAGACCAGGAAGCAAATCTTTAAGAGTGAGTGAAATGAAGTTCTTCCGAAGAGAAAATCTGAGGGACTTTGCCACCAGTGTATCATCACCAGTGCAATTCCAGAGACGGGGGAGGGGGAGAGGGAGGTGAGGGGGAAGGGGGAGGGGAAGGGGGAGAGGGAGGTGAGGGGGAAGGGGAAGGGGAAAGGGGGAGGGAGGAGGGGGAGGAGGAGAAAGAGGGGGAGGGGGAAGGGGAAAGGGGTCATAGGGAGGAGGAGGTGAAGGAGGAGAGGAGAGACAGGGAGGAGAAGAAACTCCACGTTGGAGGCCTGTGATACAAAGAATGTCAATAAAAGAAAAACTGGATATTTGGATAAATCCAAACAAAAATGGCTGCGTGGAATAATAACCATACCTTGTGGTTTCACAAACGAAAGCAGAGCTAAGTTACCTGAAAATAATAGGATGTAAGCCGAGATGTTGGGATGAAAATATTCAGTGGTTTTTTGTACCGTTCGGAAGGTAAAAACGGATAAACTTAGCACTTCGAAAACCTGAATGTGCATGCCAAATTTTCTGGGATGGTCATAAAATTACAGAAACAGGGTTATAAACAGAAACAATAGAGGAGAAGAAGAACGAGAAAATATAACCAACAAAAAAGGCAAGAAAGCAGAAGGAAAAAAAACAGGCAAAGTAGAAAAAATACTTAAAATGACATAATTTTACACGCATATGTGTGCGTAATTTAAGAGGCCCTATGATCCAGCTAAAAGAGAAGGATTGTCTGGGGCGCCTGGGTGGCTCAGTCGGTTGAGCATCCGGCTTTGACTCAGGTCATGATCTCACGTGCCACGGGTTCGATCCCCGTGTCGGGCTCTGTGCTGACGGCTCAGAGCCTGGAGTTTCGGATTCTGTGTCTCCCCTCTCTGTCCCTCCCCTGCTCATGCTCTCTATCTCTCTCTCAAAAATAAATAAGCATTAAGAATTTTTTTTTAAAAAAAGACAAGGATTGTCAGGATAGATGTCCTTTAAAAATTTTTTTTTAAATTCACTTTTAAATAAAAACTTAATTTTTTGGAGAAGTTTTAGGTTTACACCAAACTCGAGAGGGAAGTACAGAGATTTCCCACACACTCTCTGCCCCCACACGTGCACAGCCGCCCCCACCGTATGCACCTGCCGCCAGAGGGCATGCTTGTTACCAGGGATGAACCCGCGCTGACGCGTCATCATCGCGCAGAGCCCACAGTTCACCTCCGGTTCCTTCTTGATGGTGTACATTCTGTGGGTTTGGACAAATGCGCAATAACATGCCCCCATCGCTGCAACCTGATGCAGAGGATGTACGTCACTGCTTCTGTTGATCCGCTCATTTCTCCCTCCACCCGCCCCACCCCGGGCAAACACTGATCGTTTACTGTCTCCATAGTTTGTCTTTTCCAGAAAGCCATGTGGGCGGAATCGCATAGAGGTAACCTTTTCAGACTGGCTTCTTTCGCCTAATATTATACATTTAAAGTTCCTCCATGCGTGTTCGTGGCTCGGTGGCTGGTATGTCTTCAGGGCCGGATAACATCGGTTGTCTGAATGGACCACAGTTTGTGTTTCCATTCCCCTCCTGAGGGACATCTCGGTGACTTCCAAGTTGGGGCGATTATGAACAAAGCTGCTGTGCCCATCCGTGCGCAGGTTTCCGTGTGGGCACGAGCGTTCGGCTCCTTTGTAAACGCCAGGAGCCCAAGCGTTGATAGGACGGTTAAGAGTATGGTTGGTTCTCTGAGAAGCCACCAAACTTGTCTTCCAACGTGGTGGCGCCATTTTGCATCCCCACCGCGGAGCATGAGAGCCGGTGCTGTTCCCCATCCTCGCCAGCAGGTGGTGTTGTCCGTGTTCCCCGTTTTGGCCATTCCAATACGTGTGTGGCAGTCCCTCATGCCTGTTTCCCTTTGCATGTCCCTGACGACGTAGGAGCATCTTTTCATGTGCTTACTTGCACGTGTAGGTCTTTGAGGGGGGGGGGTATCTGCGAAGGTCTTTGCCCACTTTTTTACATGTGGATTTATTTTTGAGAGAGTGCAAGCAGGGGAGGGACACGGAGAGGGAGGGACGCAGAGGATCTGAAGTGGGCTCTGAGCTGTCAGCACAGAGCCTGGCGGGGGACTCGAAATCACAGGCCGCGAGATCACGACCTGAGCCAGAGCCACCCAGGCGCCCCAGTCCTTGCCCACTTTTTAAATTAGGGTTGTCTTCTCAGCGTTGGGTTTTAAGAGTCCTTTGTATACTTTGGGTCACAGTCCTTCATCTGATGTGCTTTCTGCAAAGACAACAGATACGGAGCGGCCCCACCTCCCCCCACACCCCCCTACAGCTGTAGTCACACCCAGCCTCCTACTCGGTGGCTTGTCTTCTCATTGTCTTGACCGTTGTCTTTCCCGGAGCAGCCTTGTTTTCCTTTTAAAGAAGTCCAGCTTATCAGGGATTTATTTTACAGATGCATCAGACGAATGCTAATCAAAATGAATCTGGCACCAGTTTATAGAAAAAGTAGATTTAAGCAAAAATAATTAATAGAACCCAAGTCACTATAGAATGATACCTGCTTTAAATCATGAAAAGGATACAATTCCAAGCTTGTTGGCACCTTGAATCAGCGCCCTCTGTACTGACATAACAAGGGACATGTAGCCTGGGTTTTGAACCTACACCCCGAACCCTGCCAGATCAAGCAGATGAACATCAGAAAAGTGTATAGACTTTTTAAAGAATGCAATTAGCAGGAGAAGGATACAGTGTTTCCTCAAACAGACATGAACTATTTACCAAGAAGAATCAATCGTAAATAGGGCCATCAAACCACTCGCAACAACCACAGTGGCCTGGAACAGGACCACAGGTTCTGACAACAGCACCATTAGCCGTAAAGCCCAATAAAAGGATAACCGGAGAGAGAGGAGACAAACTCGTGTTGCTCGAGGTTAGGGGTGGCTGTAAAGGGACAGCAGCAGGGGGGCTTGAGGGAAGGTGGGGCAGCTCCGTATCTCGATTGGGGTGGTGGTTCCACAGAGCCACACGGTGGGACAGCATAGCACCGAACTGAACACTTGTAACAAGGTCAAACGTCTGGGGTTGATGTCCTACGGTGGCCACGCAGGGTGCAGCCACGGGGAAAGTGAGGCTGTGCTACCGGGGCTGTCCTTGTAACTTTGAGCCCATCTACAATTATTTCAAAAATAAGTCAGGAAAGCTTTTTAAAAGAGTAACTGGAAAATACCCATGTGTTTGAAAAATCAAGAATCACACCTTCTACATAACTCGTGGGTCAAAGAAGAAAACGATACCGGAAATTTTAAAGCGTTTCGAGCTGAACGATAATGCGAATTTAGATGTCAGATCTTGTGAAACGCGGCTACAGATAAAGCAATACTTTAGAGAAGTTATCTTAAATGCTTCTATGTAGAAAGATAAAGGCTGAAATTAATTAATGAGCTAATCATCAAAGGAAGTAGAAAAGAGACTATGATAGAGGTAAGAACAAGATTTATGACACATGTAATAGGGGGACTGACAAAATTAAAATTTGGTTCTGGGAAAACATTGGTGAATCGCCAGTGAAATTAATCAAGAAGAAAAAAGAGAGAGAGACAGAACACACATAACAGGAAAGGTTAAGAGGGGACATGATTACAGATTTAAAAGGTAAGAGAATATAATAAACAACTTTATAGAATAAATATGAACAATGAAATAAAATGAAAAAATTCTGAGAAAAAAAAATCTTTATCAAAATACCACCAAATAAAATTCACCAATTCGTAAAAACAATTATACATGATGACCATGTGGGATTATTCCAGGGATGCAGGGAGAGTTCATTCAAAACTCAGTTATGGTAATCTACTGTATTGACAGGCTAACAAAGAAAAATTACATGATCCCATCAATCGGTGCAGAAAAGCATCTGACGAAATTAAACACTGAGTCATAATGTAAACTCTCAGTGCACTAGGCCTAAAACAAGAACATTCTCAACTTCATAAAGGATATTGGCAAAAAACCCATAGCTAACAGCTCTCTTGATGAGGAGAACTGAATGCTTTGCCTCTGAGGTTGGACACAAAGCAAGAAAGCCTCATCTCAACACTCATTGGACTTGGTGCGGAAAATTCTGGCCACTGCAATAAGGCAACACAAGGAAATAGAAGGAGTTCAGTTGAGAAAGGAAGAACGAAACCTGTCTTTATTTACAGATGACACGATTGTCTACATGGGACATCCCAAGGCATCTTTGAAAATAATTCATAAAATGAATAAGTGAGTTCAGCGATTTGCAGTAAACATATGTGCAGTATATGTTTATTTGCAATAAACATAACAAAAATCAATTAGATTTCTTTCTACTGGCAATGAACACACAGATACTAAAATCTAAATTTAGTATTGTAATACCATTTACAATCGCTCAAAAAAAGAAAAATCCTTAGGCATAAATCCAGGGAAACATAGTCAGGACTTGTACAGAGCAAACTACGAAACACTAAGGAGAGAAGCCAAAGATCTCAGCAGATAGATATACCATATTCATAGATTGGGAAACTCGGTAAAGATTAGTTCTCCCCAAATCTATATATAAAGTTCATGTGATTCCTACTAAAAATCCCAGTAAGACTTTTTATATAGACGAAATTATCCTAAAATCTATACGGAAATGCTAAGAGACTAGAGTAGCTAAAACACCTTTGGAAAAAGAACAATAAAGTAGGAGAAATCAGCCAACCTGATTTTGAGAACTGTTATGTAGCTACAGTAACCAAAAATGTGCGGTATTGGAGGACGGATATACGTATGGACTAGAGAACGCAGAAACAGACCTACACAAACATGCCCACCTAATTTATAACAAAGGTGCAAACGCAACTCAATGGGGGCAAGAGAGCCTTTTCAGCAAATGATGTCGCAGCAAGTGAACATCGATGGGGGTGGGGAGGGAGGTGAGGGACGAGGAGGCGTGGCCCGCATCTCTTAGCTCTTACAAAAATGAACTCAAAAAGGACCGACACATAAAAGGTAAGGTTATAAAACTTTTAGAAAAAATAGAAGAAACTGTTCAGGATCTAGAGCCAGGGAAAGGGTGCTTAAACTTAACACCAAGAACATAATCCATAAAAAGAATCGATAAATTGGACTTCACCCAAATTAAAAACTTTTGTTCTCTGAAAGATCCCCGTAAGAGGATGTAAAGACAAGCCACATACCGTCCTGGAGAAAAGATTTGTAAGCCACGTATGCAATAAAAGACAAGTACCTAGAATATATAAAAAATTCTTCAAACTCCACAGGAAAAATAACAGTCTAATCAGAAAATGAGCCAAACACAAGAACAGACGTTTCTCTGAAGAGGCAAATAAACCCCCGAAAAGACGTTCAATGTCATCGGTCATTAATGAAACGCAGTTTAAAACCACAATGAGATATTATTACATACGCATCAGAATGGCCCAAGTAAAAAATGGTGGCATCGAATATTGTCGAGCTTGCAGACAAACTGGATCACTCATACTTTACGTGATCCATACAAAGCAACCCTCCTCAGCAATGAAAAGGAGTTACTGATACACACAACAGGCTGAGTCAACCTCCAGAGAATTCTGCTGCGTGAACAAAGCCAGTCCCCAAAGGTTACACACTGTCTGATGCCATTTATACAACCCTCTTGAAATGGTGAAAGTTTAGAAATGGTGGCCGTGGGGGAAGGTGGAGTGGGGGTGGGAGGGAAGTGAGTGCGGCATAAAGGGGCAACAGAAGGAGTCTTTGCCGTAATGGAAATACAGCAACACCTTGGATTGAGAGTAACTTGTTCTGCGAGTGTGCTGCAAACATTTCCAATAAATTTGAACTTGACAAACGAGCGACGTCTTGCAATACGAGTAGCATGGGACGCCGAATGTCACACGATCACAACTGAGCCAATGGTTCTTTGAAATTCACTTTGACATCCAAGTGCTTTGGATTACAAGCATGTTTCCGGAACAAATTATGCTCGCAAACCAAGGCGTTACTGCATTCCGTACGTTGATTGCATCAATACCAATAACCTGATTGTGATATCATACTAGAGTTAGCCAAGATGTTACCATTGGGAAAAACTAAGGTGTACGCATCTCTTTGTATTATTTTCTTACAACTTCATGTGAATCTACGATAATCTTGAAACAAAGAATTTAATTTTAAAAACTATTTAAAAATTGCATTACCAATACCCCAAAATAGCAGTTAGAAGAAGGAATTATTTTAAAAGGTTACCTTCACAAAGCTCATGAAAGATATGTAAGCTCCTTCTGAAGAAAATTACAAAACTTACTGAAGGGCATTAAATAAGTCCAGAATAATCGAGAGAGAAATCATATACACAAAAATGGGAGACACAAAAAAAATCATATGGATGTCTGTTCTCCCCAAAGTCATTTATAAATTTAAGGCGGTACTAACCAAAATTGCAAGTGTTTTTTAGAACATCACAAACTGATCCTTAAATTTTTATCAAGAATCAAATGGCATTAAATAGACACATACTTAACTAAGCACAGGGAAACTTCCATACGAGAGAATAATAATTATTTTTAAATGTAATGATGAAGATAGTAGAGTTTGACATTAGGATAACAAACTGACAACAGAACAGAACAGACAGCCTGGAATAGCTTCATGTTCATATGAAGAAACCCAATTTGTGAGAGAGCTAACACTGTACATGGGGGGGGCGGGGACAAACACTAATTGAGGTGTTGGGACGATAGGTCAACCGTGTGGAGACGATGTAATGGACCGTACATTCACAAATATCAATTCCGGGTGGATTAAATACATACATACAAAAGTCAAAGCTATAAGATGTTCAGAAGACAATGGAAGAGGATAGCCATGATAACAGAGCATGTTTAGGAAAGGATAAAAGTTTCAAACCAGATGCAAAACAGCACAAACTGTAAAGGACTTGATTGGTAAACTCCCACTAAAATAAAGAACTCCTACTCATTAATTAAAAAGAGTAAAACGACAAGTTAAGAGCTGGAAAAAGAAAGAGACCAACAACCCAGAAGAAAAACGGAAAAAGTTCGGCTGGGCGTATCACATAAGAGGAAATGCAAACATCCCATAAATATGGAAATATGTGCAACCTACTAGCAATTAGGAAAATACAAAAATAAGTTACTGTGAAAAACAATTTAATAGGCCCCAGACTGGAAAAAAAGTTTAAAAGCTTGATGATACCAAGAACTGGTGAGGATACAGACCAACCGAGAAATTTACACCCGCTGAAGGAAGGGTAGGTTGGCATAGCACTTTTAAATTTTTTTCTTAATGTTTATTTATTTTTGAGAGAGAGAGAGAGAGAGAGAGCACAAGTCAGGGAGGGGCAGAGAGAGAGACACACACAGAATCCGAAGCAGGCTCCAGACTCCGAGCTGTCAGCACACAGCCCGATGCAGGACTTGAACCCACGAACCATGAGATCGTGACCTGACTGAGCCACCCAGGAGCCCCTCAAGCACTTTAGAAAATAATTCAACAGTATCTCGTACAAATGAAGATAATGATGATGTCATACCTGAGACTCACTGATTTCACATCTAGCTTTATACCTATTGAAACCTGCAGACGCACACGGAGACAAGTACAAAAATGTCCACAGCAGTACAGTCTCTAAGTTAAAGAGGAGTAGAGGCAAGTAACCCAAATGTCTATCAGTAGTAAAATGGATAGTGTAGTCACACAATAAAATACCGTAAAACAGCGGGAAAAAAAATCATTGAATTCCAACAAAATGAAATGAGAGGTGCCTGGGTGGCCCAGTCGGTTAAGTGTCCAACTTCGGCTCAGGTCGTGATCTCGCGGTTCGTGGGTTCGAGCCCTGCGTCGGGCTCCGTGCTGACAGTGTGGAGCCTGCTTGGGATTCTCTGTCCCTCTCTCTCTTTCTCTCTCAAAATAAATAAACTTTAAAGAAAAAGAAGGGCACCTGGGTGGCTCAGTCGGTTAAGCGTCCGACTTCGGCTCAGGTCATGATCTCGCGGTGCGTGGGTTCGAGCCCCGCGTTGGGCGCTGTGCTGACCGCTCAGAGCCTGGAGCTTGCTTGGATTCTGTGTCTCCCTCTCTCTCTGCCCTTCCCTCACTTACAGTCTCTCTCTCTCTCTCTCTCTCTGTCTCTCTCTCTCAAAAATAGATAAACATTAAGAAACCAAAGAAATGACATGAATGTATTTCTGGGACATAATTTGAGTAGCAGAAGCAAGCCTACCAAAAGAGCGATCACCGTGCGATTGCATGCGTATTCTCGTCGAAAACAGGTAGAGCTGAGGCCTCCAAAGTTCCTTGACGACATGGCGTTGACTCACTTTCTTCCTCCCTGCTAAATACAGCTAAATACCCCGGAAATTATTCAAGATAGCAACGAAAGGATCCTGAAAGCCAGAAAAGAGACGGCTAGGTGGGTAGGAGACTCAGGACTTGCAGAATAGCAATATGGTGAGTTCCTGGGCTTTCTTTTTACCAACCATATACCCGGGAGGGCCCTCTAACCCAGAACTGCAGACAGGCAAACACAAGGAGTGAACAGAAAACGACGTTCTCTCTTGCCTGGCCAGAAGGCGGGGAAAGGCGGGAGATCGGCACGACCCAGCAGAAGCCCCAGCCCCTTCCCCACCACCAGGGCACCAGCAGGTGGTCCGATCTGCAGCCCCAGGCTGACCCAGCCCCCACTCCAGAACTAGGGCACGAGCAGGAAGTCCGTTCACCTGCAGGGACGGCATCAGCTGAGTGCTTCATTTCCTGCCCTCCACCTACTGGCCAAAAAGACGGAGGCCCAGCCGCTTCTGCCCATCCCACCCTGAGTGGCAGATGGTCACCCGTGATCCCAGGCAGGCCAGAGAAGCTCTTTCCACCCCAGGAGGCAGAACTGGAAGGAATATGTACCAGCAGGGCCAGAAAAATCGAGCGGGACCAGAATAGCGCTGCAAGGACTCTGGAAACTGAAGTGTCGTTACAACAGAAGCCCAGAAAAATAGCCCGGAGCCACATGCTACGTGTAAGTAGGTATTGCCTGCTGAAACACGCGATTTAAGTCGGACCAAGAGACTCTGAACACGATAATGAAAATAACCGAGTTACAATTAACAGTCACTTTTTAAATTTTTTTTTTAACGTTTATTTACTTTTGAGATGGAGAGACAGAACGTGAGCAGGGGAGGGGCAGAGAGAGGGAGACACAGAATCCGAAGCAGGCTCCAGGCTCCGAGCTGTCAGCACAGAGCCCGACGCGGGGCTTGAACTCACGCTCCGTGAGATCATGATCTGAGCCCAAGTCGGACGCTGAACCGACTGAGTCACCCAGGCACCCCTAGAATTTTCCTCTTTAGTGGAAGATAAATAAACATTTATTTATTTTTGAGAGAGACAGAGACAGAGTGAGAGCAGGGGAGGGGCAGAGAGAGAAGAAGACACAGAATCTGAAACAGGCTCCAGGCTCCCAGCTGTCAGCACAGAGCCCGACGGAGGGCTCGAACCCACAAACCATGAGATCAGGACCTGAGCCCAAGTCGGACACTGAATCGACTGAGCCACCCAGGTGCCCCGCCAGATTTGTTTCTTAAACTTGATGATTGATATGCACATATTTAGGGCATGTTTCTCTTTTTTTAGAGTGCATATACATTTTATAAATTTCTTTTTATATTCCCAATATTTACTAAAATATGTTTTCAAGATCGGGGAACAAGACAATTACGGTACGTCCCTGTGGTGGATCCTCGGGCAGCCGTCGTCATTTTTTCAGACCCTGTCCCGAGCCGGTGGGGGAAGGGCAAATTGACACAGTGAATCCTTCCCGCCTGTAGCTGGTGCTTACGATTCATTCTGCGGCGGGAACTTAGACATTTGCGTAGCTGGGAGAAATTAATGCAGAGCAATCGGGAGGCACAGCCCAGATGAAAGCCCCTAAACCCAGAAGACCGTTTCGAGCCGGGATGGCTGAGGCTCCGGGTGGGGGGCAGGGTCAGGAAAAGCACCCTGCAGATAACCCCCAAAGCTGACGGAGATGTGGGCTTTTGGACCCGTCAGGAAGGTATTCCGGACAGGGCTGAGTGGGAACAGCACGGAGAAGCCTCCGTGCGTTGTAACGGACACGCGAAGGGCCCCATTGACAAGTACGAACCGCGAAGGCAGGTGGTTCACCTCTTCCTCCCGATCTCCCCTATTCTCCGGCTTCTTTCCACCAAACCCCTTCTCACGAACCAAATGGGGTCCTCGCAGAACCGAGATTCCAAAGACCAGCTTCCAGGCAAATGTCTTCTGAGCATGGAAACGGGGACCAGAGCCCACGTGGAGTCCGGAGGCCGGAGCAAGGGCATGTGATCGCGCCCGCGGGCCTGCCCTCCCAGTCCCTCCATGGGGACCCCCTGCCTCCCTCCCACCGTGCCCCCTACACCCCAGGGCTCCGTGGGAGTCCCCCACCCTCCCTCCCGGCGGCCTCCCCAAGCTCCTCTTCTGTGCGGCAGGAAGAGGCAAGCGGCCAAGGGATTGGGTTTCCCGCTCGTCGAGGAGGCCTGGGCCTCAAAGCCGCAGCAGAGCGAAGGGGCTCGTCTCCTCGCCGAGGCCCCGGCCACCCTCCCTCCACGCACAGCACAAGCCTGCGATTCAGACGGTTGATCTGACCTCATCTATCCTGAGTCACCCTGCAGGAGTGCTGACTTAGCCTAACCAATATTTTGAATTTGTAAAGAAAAGCAGGACTTTCCACACTCCAGAGGCCTTTCCCATGCGGATCAAAGCATCCTGCACTCTTTGAGGAGGGCAGCCCCCCGGGGAGGACCTCCCACGCGTCTGGTCTCATCTGCCAACGTCCTCGCAGACCCAGGGCCATGACCCCAGACCCCTGCGGGAGGGAACGTCCAAGGCAGCGCCCCGTGTAAACGCACGTGTTGGCTCAAAAACCCTCTGCAAGGTCAGGCTATGTCGATAGGCTCTCTACCGTAAGGGTGGCCTCGTGATACTCATTTATGCAACCGTTGTCTCCACGGGTATCTCTAGAGCCATTACTAGGGGCCAGTCCCCGATCCCTTCCCCCCCCCACCACAGTGCCATAAAAGGAGTGCCAGCTTCCGAGTGAGTAAATATAGTGCTTGAGGCCTAGGTGGCAACCTGCTAATATTTAGCTGGAGAGAAAGTAAGAAACAAATCAGAGGGCATCCAGGGGCGCTCGGGCCCCAGCCTCAGGTGGCCCCTCTGTCTATCCCATCAGTGGTGTGCGTGGCCCTGGGCTGGAGGGCTGGTGGGGTGGCTGTTTGGGGGGGGGGGGGCAATGACTAGAGAGCCGGGGGTGTCCACAGGCTGCATGCGGGGCCCCTGTGTTCAAGAGCAGGACAGAGGGACTTGTGGCCAGTGGCCAACAGCCAGCAGATGGCTCTGTCCACGGCACCGTGTCCCCGTGCAGATCTCCAAGAACTTGTCTGAACTTGACTATCCAAGTCCTTACAGAGGGACATTTGTCCAGGTAGGAGGACAGAACCTCTGAGCTGTATGTGACCTTGACTCATGACTCTGAAATATCTAGACATTGGGCACGTGGAGCTCCCTCTGTGCTCCTGGCCCATCCCGCCTGGACCAGAGGTGGGCTTGAAGGACAGTGATCGCCAGGAGAGACACAGAAACGCAGGAAGGGGCGCGCCTCAGAGGCTCAGTCGTCGGTTAAGCATCCTCGATTTGGCTCAGGTCCTGATCTCACCGTTTGGTTGGTGGGATGGAGTCCCGCATTGGGCTCAGCGCTGACAGTGTGGAACCCGTTTCACATTCCGTGTCTCCCTCCCTCGCTCTCTGCCCCTCCCCTGCTTGTGCACATGCAGGCACTCACTCTCAAAAATAAATAAACTTACAAAAAAGGAGTGCAGGAAGGAATCAAGAATAATGGAGAGGGTAAACGTGGGAATTAACGTCAATGAATATTGACTTTACAGAACAATAATTATGATCTATTCTTGGGATCTGCACATAAATAGAATTAAAATGCACAACGGTAATATCAAAGAAGTGGGCAGGTGCATAAGGAGTTGTGTGTTAAGGTCTTAGTATTGTCTGAGAGCCGCTAAGAGTACTAATTCATATGAGACTCTAACACTTTCAGAGTTAGGTTGTATATTTTAATGATTAAAAGAATAATAAAAAAATGTATAACTAACAAGCCAACTAAAAGAGAAATGGAATAGTAAAAAATATATATTAACCTAAAAGAGGGCAAGAAAAGAGAGAAAACCGAGTTTTAATAATACCCATAATTATAAGATAAAGATTGTAAGCTGGAAGAAAATTAACCTAATTCTATGCTAGTTACATGAGACACTCCTTAAATATGTGAACGCAGGTTGGTGATCAAAAGAAGAGGGGAAAAGTAACCAAAAGACAGTAGATTAGGCTTTACTAATAGCAAATAATTTTTAAGCGAAAATTTTAAGCCAAAACTAGACAAAAAGATAGAGATTTCCCAATTACAAAGGTGATAATCCACCACGAAAATATTTATTTTAATTCTAAATGTCTATGCAAATAATATATGCCTTCAAAATGTAGAAAGCAAAAATGGACAGAACTAAAAGCAGAAACAGATCCGCAATCATATTTGGAGACTTTAACACACTTCTCTCAGTAACTAACAGAGGAATGGGACCAGAAAAGAGGAAAAGATCTGGAAAATGTGATTATTGAACTTGATCTAACAGGACAGACATGCATAGAACACTGCATCCAGCAACAACATATATATTCTATTTCAACAAATTTCCACTGTTAAAGTTATTCACGATACATTCTCTTCTCCGACTGTAGAATAACCCATCTAGGAACCAATACAGAGACAGAGAAAGTAGAAATTCCCCACCTGCCTGAAAGTTAAACAACACGTTTCCAAATAAACCACAGGCCATGCAAGAAATCACGAGAGAACACGTACACTATTTAAAATAACGAAGAT
This sequence comes from Panthera uncia, assembly GCF_023721935.1. NCBI lineage: Eukaryota > Metazoa > Chordata > Mammalia > Carnivora > Felidae > Panthera > Panthera uncia. The sequence continues at coordinate 4,477,100 of NW_026057583.1, forward strand.
ATGGAATATGAAATTTTGGAGGCAGCTACTAAATTTAGAGGGAAGTTCATAGCCACAAATTAGAAAAAAATAAAAGCTGTAGATCGGTGATCCAAGCTCCCATCTCAAAAAGTTAGAAGAAAAGAACAAAACAGTAGGCGTGAAGAATGGAGAAGAAAGGAGTAATAAGGAAAAGGGCAGAGGTTAATTAAACAGAAAACACGGAACAGAGAAATCCAACGAAATCAAAAGCTGATCCTTTGAGACACCGTAGAATTGATCCCTTTCTGGAAATGGCAGATCAATTAAAAAGAAAGAGGGAAAACAAAGCATCAGTATCTGAAAAGGACAACAGCAATGGCTATAGTTCCTGCCATGTCCAAAAATGACATGTACGTGCACAAACGAGTGTAAATAAAACTGGGGAAGTCACAGTAACCTGACTTGTCACTGTCACGTGTGGGCTGTGGCACTGGACTGCAGTTTGGCAAAACACTATCTTCGGGAGAAACCGGGAGAGTTTACCCAGGATCTCTCTGTATTGTTCTTTACGACAGCGTGTGAATCTATAATCATCTCAATAAAAACTCCAATTAAAATGTAGATTAGATCAGCTTTTAGGAACAACTTTGTGCTCATAAGTTCAGCAAACGCAGATGAAAAAAAATTTCCAGAACAAAAATGTATGTTACCGGAGCTGATACAGGAAGAAATAAAAATCTCGAATATTCCTGTATCTATTAAATAGATCCAATGATAATTCAAGACCTCCCCACGAAGAGATATCCAGGTCCAAATGGTTTACAGGTGAATTCTCCCAACCATTCAAAAAAGCATAGCTCTAGGATTAGTCCAACCATTCCAAAAGATGGAAAAGGGGAAATGTTTCCCAAATCATTTCGTGAGGCCAGCACACCCATAATATGAAAACCAGACAAGGGCATCACAAGAAAAAAAGTTGAGGCTAAGCTTTCCCACAAACACAAATGGCAAAAGTTGTAAGCCAAATATTAACATACCAAATCCATAGTTATATCGAAAGGATAATAGACCTTCACTAAACTGGGTTTATTCCAGGGCCACGTTGTCTTAACATTTTAAAAAGTCTATCAGTGCAATGCACCCACGTTATTAAGAAGAAAGCAGGAGGGGCGCCTGGGTGGCTCAGTCGGTTGAGCGTCCGGCTTCGGCTCAGGTCGTGATCTCGCGGTCTGTGAGTTCGAGCCCCGCGTCGGGCTCTGTGCTGACAGCTCAGAGCCTGGAGCCTGCTTCAGATTCTGTGTCCCTCTCTCTCTGCCCCTCCCCACTCATGCTCTGTCTCTCTCTGTCTCAGAAATAAACATTAAAAACATTAAAATAAAAAAAATTTTATAAAAATAAAAAGAAGAAGAAGAAAGCAGGAAAAACCCATATGATGGTCTCAGTAAATGCAGAAAAAAAGTCATTTTGAAAAAACTTGACAATTGATGTGGGGGAAAATAAAACCTCTCTTCCAAATGCAAATAGAAAGAAACTTCCTCAATTCAATAAAGAGTACCTGAACAGAACAAAACGACAGCAAACTTCAGACTTATTGGCAAAATAATGAAACTTTCCTCTTGAGACTGGAAGGAGACACGGTCGTCTCTGCAGAAAAACAAACCCAGACACTGGAGTCAAACTTTGGAGAGCTCTATCGGGCAAGTGGACCAGAGGATTCAATATTGGAAAGGTACCAGTCCTTTTCAAATACACCTCTACGGAGTCGAGGCAATCGCAATAAAAATCCCAACAGCATAACCAAGTCTAGTTCGAAGAACAAAGCCGGAAGACTCACCAGAGATCAAAAATATATTATATTATGAAACTATCGTAATTAAAACTCTGTGGGGCGCCCGGGGGGCTCAGTCGGTTGAGCATCTGACCCTTGATTTCAGCTCAGGTCGTGATCCCAGGATCATGGGATCGAGCCCCGCATCAGGCTCCGCGCAGAGCACGGAGTCTGCTTGAGATTCTCTCTCCCTCCCCCTCTGCCCCCCCCCCCCCCCCCCCCCCCCCCCCGCTCATGCTCTCCCTTTTCTCTCTAGAACAAAACCGAACCCTCTGTGATATCAGTGCAAAGAAAAAAGAGACTGATGGATCATAATGGGAGAACAGAAAGACACGGCTAGGTACGTGAGACGTAACAGACACGTAGACGGCAGAGAGATACGGTGGAAACATATATTTCACAACGTGTACAAAATCAACTTGGTATGAATTAAGGATCCAAATGCGAAAGGCAAAACAACACAGCTTCCAGGAGAGACGCGGGGAAAACTCTTCGTGACCTGGCGGCAGACAACGATTTCTTCAAAAGGACCCCCTCGCCCCCACCCCCTGGGAGACCTGGGCCCTTTGGTTTTTTTCGTGCTTGACTTGCTTTATGGTTTCTGACACGTGTGAAACTATAAAGTCAGCAGAAAAATCGGAAGACTGAGAAACGCAAGTCAAAACCACAATGAGCTATCGCCTCACACCTGTCAGAAAGGCACACGAAGAAACAAGTATGGACGAGGATGCGGAGAAAGGGGGACCCCCTCGCACTGTTGGTGGGAATGCAGACTGGCGACGGGGCTCCCACCAGAGTGGGCGGGGCCTCAGCCCCACCTGCCTGAGCTTCCTTGCCTCTGGCCTCACACCCTCCCTAAGGGGCCTTTAAAACCCCCTTTCCCTTCAAAAAACAGTGGGTCTGGAGGGGCCAAGGAGTGCGTGCATTTCCTCCTCTTTCAGGGTCTATCTGACCCCCCGAGTGGGGTTAGGTTAGACAGGCCGGCTTTCAACATCCTTCCGCGTGAATTCATCCCCAGGGGCCCCGGACGCGCCCCCCGGAGAAGGGGGCCCGCAGGCGCCTGTACGGCACCCACAGGTTCTCTGTGCGACCCCGCGCGGCTCTGGCACAACCCTGGGCAGTGACTTCCTCAGTCCTCCTCGTGCCAAATGCAACGCAGCCAGTATGGCTTGTTTCTCATTTGGCTGTGTATCGAACTTCCTCTTCTTTAATTTTTATATTAGGCGTTTCTAGAGCAGAGGCTGATGTCACCGGAACCCCTTCCAGATGTTGTTTTGAAATCAGTGTAACCATGGCATTGCTGGAAGCTGAGACGTCCATCGGGGCCAACGGAGCCCCGCCTGGGTGCAGGGCGGGGCAGGAGCTGGGGCGGGGACGAGAGTGTCCCTGGGAGAAGGTGGGGAGCGGGGGTGTTATTCGGTATTGAGTTTCCCCCAGGAACGACCCTGGGACAGCTGCCACCTTTGACCTTTATGCCCTGGCACTTTTCATATGAAACCCTCGCTTGCTTAGAATGTCCTGGTGGATGGTTTGAGATCACCTGTGCTCCTGCGAAAGGAAACCGAGAAAGCTCGGGTTCCAAGCTTGCCCGTAGCCCTCTCTGCCTTCCCAGTTCACCCTTGTCTCCAACGTGACTCAACTGTGCACATCACCCCATCCCCGCCTGCAACAGGTGCACCCCTTCCCCACCTCCCAGCCTCCGCTGACGCCCCTCTGCTCACTCACACCACGCCCCGCGATCTCGACTTCCTTACTTGGATATCCTGCCTTCCACAGACACCTCCTCCAGGGTGCCCGTCTACAGACAGAGCCGCACATCCCGTGACCCCCCCTCCATGTCTGCACCCACACCCTTAAGCAGGACACATGTGTGCTGTCCCTGCCTCCATGACACCGCAGAAGCTACAACTCTGGCTCACTCCCCCCACCCCGTCCGACCACAACCCGCCCCCCCTCCAAGGGACACTCTTCTCACCGCTGCAAATCACTCTTTCCTTCGTGACTTTGCGCATGCTGTTCCCTCCGCCTGAAATGCTCTTCCCTGCCTGAAATGTTCATATGACTCACTCATCCACCTCTCCCAGGTCCCTGCCCATATGTCACTTCCTCACAGAAGCCTTCGTGGGCACCTTCTGGAAAAGGACAGTGAGCTCCCCTCGTCACCGTCTCCTACTCCCGCGTAAGATTTCTTCAGAGCCCTTCACTGTGTCACGTCCTATCACAAAGGTGTTAACATCTGTCCCCTCCCCACCCCCCGGGGCCAGAATACAGTTGTGTGCGGCCAGGGACTGAGCCTGCTTGTCTCCCCTGCTCCCCCCGGCAACGGCCTGGCCTAGGTGGGTGTTCTGCAAACACCGAATGTGCGATCCCAGCTCCGGGGACGCCTCCCTCCTTGGGAGCCTCCTTACAGCCCATTTTAATCTGCTTTAAACACGATCCTTGAGGGCGGCGACTGGATCCCACAGGGCCGGGCGTGCAACAGGTGCACAGGAAATACTTGTGCGATTAAGGAGAAGCACAAGCAGTAATTCATTCTAGGAGCCTGTTGGAATCTCAAAATGATGTCTGAATTTCACTTATCTGCGCTCTCACCTGGCTACGGTGGTATCATCGTTAATAAACTTGACTCTTAGGGGCGCCCTGGGGGCTCAGTCAGTGAAGTGTCTGACTCTTGCTTTCGGCTCAGGTCGTGATCTCACAGTTTGATGAGTTCGAGCCCCACGTCGGGCTCTGAGCTGACAGCGAGGGGCCTGCTTGGCATTCTCTCTCCTCCTCTCTCTCTCTCTCTGCGCCTCCCCCACTCTCTCTGTCTCTCTGTCTCTGTCTCAAAACTAAGTAAATAAATACTTGGCATCATTCGTGGCAAACGAGGAGCCTGGCCAGGCTCCCCCAACCCCAGTGGGACGCTGGTCCCTCCTTCGGCCCTACTCAGGTCACACCTACAGAAGTCACATCGTGGGTGACGGAGCAGGACGGAGCATGCCGGGCCGGGTGAGGCCTTTGGGGAAGCAGCTTACGTCTGGACATCCCCACCACGGGGCCAGACCTGCTAGCCTGCCATATAATGTTCCATGATCCTGTTTATCGTATACACGTTAAGCTATTACTTTCCTCCTCAAGGAAGCAAGTTGTGCAAAGGTCCCGGACCCCCTCCGCGGGGAGTGGAAGGCCTTCCCTGGTTTCCGTGGACAATCGTATGACCGTGCCCGGGGGAACTCAGCAGTAGGCGTGGGAGAAACCCTTCCGGGCTGGGTGAGCCGCACGAGCTCCAAGGTTCAGGGCCGCCTGGACCCTTGGGAAAGGCCACCTTCGATGGAAGGCTGAAGGCACAGTCCTGGACAGAGTAAAATACCTCGAGCAGCCTCCGTGCCCCGCAGTTTCCATCTCGCTGGGATCACACGACTTGAAATAGGGTCTAACAGAAGAGAAGACACTCTGAAGTTTGGCGGGTCTGCGAACACCACCTCGCTTCCCCCTCGGCCGCCCGCGTGGGAAAATGCTCACGCTCCGCACCCAGGGGGCGAGCGCACTGACCCTCTCCTCCCTGCCCTGTGTGACCCAGGTCTCCTCTGCCCTGGCCCTGGGAGTCAGTCCCCGTCAGGTTCTCTACTGGGGGTGACGGGAGCCCCCCAGCACACGCCGGAGACAGAGAGGAACCTTTCCAAGTGCACTGACCACGCGCTTTGCGATTTCCAGCAGGGACCCGGGCTCCGTTACCGCCCCCTGACACAGTGTCTCCCCCCATCGCTCAAGCGAGAAGGTTAACTGAGCCCGATTCGCTGCCACGCTCATCGTTCTCGTTCCAGCGAGCCCTGGCTCACAGGCTTTAATTCGGAGCACCCAAAGCCAACCACAGAGCCTTCCGGCCCCACGGGTCCCAGGCCTACCTTCAGGAACAACATCCTCCTACAGCTCTTGCCTCGATCGCTCCCAGCGGCGTGGAGCTGAGCCGCCTCCGAGGCCGGCGTTAGATCAGGAAGGCTGCCGGGCCCGGCCTCCGATGTGTCTGCCAGCTGCACCGACGAGTGGAAGATCCGCTCCCTGCCCTGGCCCAGGGGCATCTCAAAGGGATCGGGGTACTTCTCGTCGGGGCTCGAGCCGTCGTCGCTGGTCTTGGCGTGACAGAGCATCAGGGAGCGGGAGACAGACCGCAGTTTTGTGGACTTCCTGCTCCTGCCAGCGCGGCCGTGCGGGTCCATCCTCAGAGAGGCCGCGGCGCTGCCCTTCGTTTTCTCCTGGCCCGCGGCCCTCGGCTGGCGGGCGCTGGCCGGGCTGGGCTTGGCCACCGCTTTGTCGCGCCCTGGAGGAAAGAGGAAGCGGAAAGAGGCCGTGTGACTTGCCCGTGACAAGCGGGGCCAGACGAGGGCCCTGGTACGGAGCCGTGGGCGCCGTGCCCGTGAAGCAGGGCAGACCGTGGCTCTGGCCTGTCCACGTGGCCGGCCGGGTGGGGGCCCCGTGACCCCGCGTGCTTACCACGCCCTCCATTCCCAGGACCGTGGAGACCAGGGCTTCTCGCAACCACACCCTCACTCTGCAGGTGGGAAAACTGAGGCACCAGAGGGGAAACGCAGCCCCCAAGCCACTGGCGGGAGAAGCGGGGCCACGGGACGGTCTTGGAGATGACGGAGGCCCGTGCGTTGTGACATCTGCACTTCCGACGACTCGGCAGGGGCTCGGGTCTACAGAGCGGGCCGCGGGACGGGGTGGGGGTGCCGCTGCCCGTCCCCTCTCTCTACCCCCGGTGAGTCCCGCAGCACCTCCGGAGAAAGCCCAGATCCAGGAGCCCAGTCTGCTGAGCGCTGCTGCCTTGGGCGCCCCCTTCCCGGACGCAGAGCCCGGGACCCCGTTGGGAGCGCCGTCCGGGGCCGACCCGCCACGGTCGACGTGAGCGTCAAAGAAGGCGGCGCGAGGGAAGGGTCGGGGCCTCGCAGGCAGCGGGCACCTGGCAAACCAACGTGCCCTTCCCCCGCCAGGGCTCCAGCTCCGTCAGCGGCCCCCCCTCCGCCCCCCACCTCACAGCCTGACGCGCCAGGCACCGGCTTCTTTTGCGCCATCGGTCAACACGTCTGTCTCGGCCCCTCCCGGCTCAGCTTGGCCAAGGAGGCGCCTCCCGCGGGCTTCAGTTTCCGGGAGGCAGGTGGCCAAAGGGGTCCATCCATCCGAACAGGTCCCGACTCGGGTCCAAGCCACAGAGCCGAGCTGTCGCCAGGGCAGCATGCTGTGCCCCCGCTGTTCGCGCACAGCCAGCATCCAGTAAGGAAAAGCGGAGACCGCGCAACCTTTCGCTGAATACAAGCCTTTCAGAGCCCCCGCAGAGGGGTCGCTCTTCAAAGAAGGCTGTTGTCCGACACCCGGCTGGCACAAATGGACTGTTTTCTGTATTAGCCTTTTAATTGTACCGAGTTATTCACCAGCCATCTCCAGCAACCCACAGAAGCAAATTAAAGCGGACGGAAGAATGCATCCGGGGTAGATTGCTCTGGAGGCTGGAGTATAGGTCAACCCAACACGGGCGCATTCCGTCTCGCACCCTCGTGCCAGGATCTCAAAGCCCTGCGCTCTGCGTCCTTCTTTCTTTCTTTTTTGTTCAACATTTATTTATTATTGAAAGACAGAGCATGAGCGGGGGAGGGGCAGAGAGAGAGGGAGACACAGAATCCGAAGCAGGCTCCAGGCTCCCGGCTGTCAGCACAGAGCCCGACGCGGGGCTCGAACCCATGAACCAGGAGATCATGACCTGAGCCAAAGTCAGACGCTTAACTGACTGAGCCCCCAGGCGCCCCTCCAATAGATATTTCTTTTTTTTTTTTAATCTTTATTTATTTTTGGGAGAGAGAGAGAGTGTGAGCAGGGGAGGGTCAGAGAGAGAGGGAGACCCAGAATCTGAAGCAGGCTCCAGGCTGCCAGCTGTTGGCACAGAGCCCGACGCGGGGCTCGAACCCACGAACCGCGAGATCGTGACCTGAGCCGAAGTCGGAGGCTCAACCGACTGAGCCCCCCCCCCCCCCAAAGGCGACCCACGGAGCCTTCTATTTTAAGCGAAAGAGACACCTCAGAGCCAGACCGTTGCTGACCCCCACCCTGGCCGCAGCATCTCGAGCCCTGCAGGGGACACCCCCTCTCCTGAGCAGCCCGGGGCTGTGAGACACATGCGGCCAACCCCCAGACCCCCGGCTCCGGCCGTTTCCAGAGTCAGCCTGATGGTACCTCGTCAACAATGACTAGAGTCCCTCACTCCCTGTCACGAACAGATAAGGTCACCATTTCACGGAAACGTAGAAGCTGCCAGTGAGCGATGCCCACGACTTTCTACCGCCTACAAATGCCTTTGCCCCCGTCCATCCACCGCCTACACGCCCTCGGCAGCGGGACCTCCGCCCGCCTCGGGAGGCTGGCCCGCCGTCCGTTCTCTGGACCCCCCTCCCGCAGCGGGTGGAGGGACAGAAACAAGAACATCACAACAGCTAACACGTGTTCAGCGCCGGTGACCTACCAGGCACGGTCCCGACCGCTTCACTTGCTGGTCCTCACAAAACCTACCGTAGGCTCCATCGACAGCCTCGTTTTATAACACGGGTAACTGAGGCACAGAGAAGTTAAGTCGCTCTCTCAAGATCACGCAGCTAGGACTCGGTGGGAGCAGGACTGAAACCAGGCAGTGGGACTGTCACGGGCAGGTCACCCGATGTCTCCTCCGTGCCGGGTCTCCAGCAGCAGCGTGCGAACACAGCCAGGTCATTTCTGCCTTTGAAAAACCGCCTGCCGACCCACAGCCTCTCTTTTTCTTCCTCTGTGTTTTGCTCAGGTGAGCACCCTTAACGCGAGACCTACCAACCTAACAGATTTGTGAGGGTCCCCGGTTATCCTCGGCACCACGGTGGCGGTGGAATATTACCCCTTCTTATCTTCCTGAACAGACGTTTCCCTCTCTGCACTTTCTGTCCTAACACTCACCTCCCTGCGAGCCCCCAGCCCACAGTCTGCTTCCTTCCCCTGAAACCGCTGGAACTCTCGCTGTATCCGTTCTGCAACCGATGTGGCCCAAAGCCACGAACCCGGGTCCAGAGGGCACAGTCTGCTGGCCTGGAACCTGCTTCGTTTCGCGAGGGAAATACTGGAACCAGAAGTTCAACGCTCAGATCTGTTGGCTGAAGGATGCAGAGAATTCAAGCTGCTTAGTGGGGTTTTTCCCCCTTCTCTTTACCCACCTTTACTTCCAGACGGCACCTTTCGAGTCCCAATGGAAGATGCTCTCCTTCTGGCCACCGGCCCCCGAAACAGGAGCTCCTTCCATTCTGTCAGTGCGACTTCCCAGAACTAGCAACTCGCAATGCAAACCTTGCGGTAAGTATTTATATCCTTAGGACCAAACTCCTTTGCATTTTGTTTGGCTTGATTAGGACTCCCCACAATCCACCTGGGCCTCATGGAGGAGGAGGTTTTGCGTGTGTGTGTGTGTGTGTGTGTGTGTGTGTGTGTGTTTCTCATAGGCAGCCCTGGTCCATCAGGCTTTTGAAAGGCCGAAAGATAATCAAAGCTTTGTGTTAAAGGGCCTTCTGGACTTGCACTGGTACTAAACAGGGAGGGTATAAACACGGAGTTACTGAGGGCCACTGCGTGAGTAGGGCTGCCGAGAGTTGAGCCAACACAGAAAGTCCAGAACTCACAGAGGTTGGGGGACAAGAAGAGAGGAAGGAAGGAGGACAGAGAGAAAGAGCAAGAGTGAGCAAGAGGGAAGAATTCAAATGATATACTATGGGCACCTGGATCCAGCCGTGCCTGATGCTATCCTATCTGTTTACTTACACAAACGAATAGACTTCTCTTTTTGCCTAAAAGAAAAAACTCCTCCTGGAATGGTTGTTCTTCTCTCTGAGACTAAAAGGAAAGCAGTGACATCCAGGGACCGAGAGGCTTCTCCAAACGTCTTTTATCCCACCCCAAGCCTAGGAGAGGAGCCAGTCATCCGCAGTCAAACCGAAACTCTCCCCTCCGGCGCCGGGCTCTGGCATAAAAGCCTGTGCACTTTTTTCCCACCGAGCTTTGTCACCACCCTCATGGATTCTTAGGTTGCAAACCCAATTCTCTTCCCGTCCACATTCTCCCCCAACCCGCCATAAGCTCACCCGCTGGGCACTTTCAAGGACAGACATCTAGGGACTTCGGGACCAGGTGAAAGGCTGTGTGTTTCACTCACCGGGTGGAAAAGCTGGCTGCCTGTGGGATTGAGGAGAGCAGACGGCTCAGACTCCTCGGTGGACACTGTGCTGAGCCCGGCGGACCATTTGCAGGAGTGACACATGAGCACCGTCAGTTTTTAAAAATAAACTTTTCCAGAGGGAACCGTGACCCTCTGCAGCCTTCGCTCTCGTGGGAGGTGGCCGTGGCCATGGGATGGGAGGCTGGCGATGTGCTGGGGGCAAGCGGGGGGAGCCCTTTGGTCCGGAGCACAGACGGTTTTCAAAACGAGCTTTGTTTTTATGGAAAATGTAAAACACGGAGGGAATCATTGCAAAGGGTTGTAGTGAAGCGGCCAGAATTGGGCTTCTGTGGGAGACTGCCTTCCCCCTAGGCCTGGCAGCGAGGGACCGAGGGAGAAAGAAGGGAGAGAGAATAATTGGAAACACAGTGCTGTGGTCACATGGTTCCTCTTAGCCTCGGTAACTGTGCTCAGGACACGGGGACCAGCTACTTCTCCCAATGGGACCAAATGTCGGCAGAGCTCGGGGACAAGCCCGTGCCTTCCCCGATGCAAGCAGCCCGTCCAGAGTTCTTCCAGGATGGACGGACGTGCTCTCTCTGATTTGGCCCCAGGCTCCGGGAGCACTTGCCGGGCTCTTGTGGGGTTTTCTCTGCCCCTAGTGAGTCCTCCGTAAGACGACGTTAGGAGTCTCTTCCAGAGGCTTCCTGGGGAAGCGCAGAGGTTTCCAGCATGGCTATGCTAATGGGACCAGCTGCTTTCACTTCCGGCAGAAGAACCCAGAGGATCTGGCTTTGCCCCAGGAAAGGGCTCTCCCGCTCCCTGAAGGCCTTTCCCTCTCAACCGTGATGGCACTCGCTCCTCCCTTACATCTTCCACAGAACCCCCCTCCCCAGGCAGGGTGCCCCCAGGCAGGGTAAGGACTGACACAGCATCACGTTCTCAGCAGCCCTTCAGCCAACAGCGGCTGCACCGTCATCCCTATAGAAAGTGCAAAGCCAGGGGCGCCTGGGTGGCTCAGTCTGTCGAGCGTCCGACTTCGGCTCAGGTCATGATCTCACGGTCTGTGAGTTCGAGCCCCGCACCGGGCTCTGTGCTGACAGCTTGGAGCCTGGATCCTGCTTCAGATTCTATGTCTCTCTCTCTCTCTCTCTCTCTCTCTCTCTCTCAAAAATAAATAAACATTTAAAAAATGTGTTTCTTGAAAAGAGCAAAGCCAAAAGGTTAGAGCCAACGTGCAAAGAAATGGCTAGTTCCTCCTTTAAAGGAGTTTGAAAAACTTCTAGACGGTGCTGGGGAGCAGGGTCAGCCCTCCTTCCCTCCCCCCCCCCCCCCCACCCCCGAAACAGAACTCCCTTCCTTCCCGTTTGTTCCATTCAGCAAACACTTGTTGAAAAAGCATGACGCGTCTGTCACTACGCTGGGCACAGCTAACTTACTGGACGAAAGGCCACAGTGTCTCCATCTGGATAAAATACCCTGAATTCACTGGTGGACTTTGTGAGGGTAAATCACCATATGGAGAAAGGGGAACTAGTTGACTAAATGTGTTTCGAATTTCTGAATTCCCCGACAGTGTCTTCTATCAAAGGCAATTTTTAAAGTGTGGTCACTCTGGCCCGGGGGGTATTTTCTGTCTTGAATTGAAGAATGACTCAGAGATAAGATGGGGGGGGGGG
>NW_026057583.1:4489167-4491315 GCF_023721935.1 Panthera uncia
ATCCATCCATCCATCCATCCGTCCATCCATCCATCCATCTGTTCATCCATCCATCCACCTATCCATGCATCCATCTATCCACCTATCCATCCATCCATCCATCATTCCTTCCATCTATCCTTCCATCATCTATCCATTCATCCATCCATCCTTCCATCATCTATCCATTCATCCATCCATCCTTCCATCATCCATCCATCCATCTGTCCATCCATCCCTCTGTCTGTCCATCCATCCATCCACCTATCCATGCATCCATCCATCCATCCACCCATCCATCTATCCTTCCTTCCATCGATCCTTCTATTATCTATCCATTCATCCATCCATCCATCCACCCACCCACCCATTGGTTCTGTTGCTCTGGAGAACCTTGACTAATACCATGGAAAACATCTCACCTAGGACCACAGAATAAAGGACCCCATGTAGCTGACTAACATCATAGTGACATGGAGCTCACAGCAGGTTCTCCCCCCACCCCCACACAGATATTCTGGAACCTGCTTTGCTGGAAGAGCCTAGAACATGTGTAAGACCCGAGAGAAGCCCTTCACCTTCCAGCAGCCTGGAAGGCCATCTCATTCATCCATGTGTGGGCACAAGTGGGGTCATCAAGATGCCCTCCCCAAGACCCAGGCCTCTAAGACAAAGGACAAAGCAAGACAGGACTTTCCCTCTCAGTGTTCACTCTCTGTAACGTGGTAAAGGCTGAAGATATAATTTATCTCAAGAAGGATCTAGATACATTCAAGAAAGGCACATCCACCGGTCACTCTTTGGATGGGATTGGCTAAGGTCTACTCCCCATCAAATCCAGGTGCCTGGAACAGGGCTTCAAACAGGGACACACCCAGGAAATGCTGTTGCACCTGAAGCGGGTAGCCAGCGGCACAAAGCCACACACGATGGTGTTTGTCATTGGCCAGAGGGACAGGCAGGAGCACAAATGTACCAGCTGAGGGCTGGGACACGCAGGCCACCTTAGTTTGCACACCCAGTGTGCCGCTCACCTGTGCAGCCTCAAGCCCGGTGTTCAACGTCTTTGCAGCTTAGCCGATGGCCCGCTGAGCAGAGACGACCATGCTAACTGCCCAGAGCCCCAAAGAAAATACCTCCAAGAGGTACTACCTAGCTTAATGCCTGACATAGAGTATGGACAAAAAAAAAAACAAACCCAAATCAATCAAAAACAGTAAAACAGTGGAAACAACCTAAAAGTCCATGAGTGAGAGACCGTGTTAGACACTTTCCAGAACATTCCCACCCAGTAAGATGGCTACGACAAATCTCCATATGTGGACGTGGAAAGAGGTCCGCCATATGTTCCGATGTAAAGAAACACCGTAAAATAGTCCTCGAGACTAGGTTTATTTACAGAAATGGACTTGGATTAGTGAACACTGAACTGTTAATAACTTTTTTGTTTTGGAAGGTGCATAAAGTGCTGGGGGATGGGATATACAGACAGCCTTTCCTTTGTATTTAACTAATTTCCTAGGGCCTATTTCCTTTTACAGCCATCATGTATCAGACTTAAAACCAGAAAAATAAAGATTCCTATTTGGAGGAACAAAATTGAAATTTATGGCTGATTTTTGTCAACAAGCAGTTCTGGGGAACCTCACAATGATTCCCTCTGGTTCTAAAATGTCTGCTTGAAGTTTTTATGAAGATTGCCTTGGATTTACAGACAAATTTAGGGAGGACCAAGAACCGTTCTTAATTATTTTGTCTTTTTTTTTTTAAATATTTGCTCAGATTTTCTTTTCAAACCTTCAAACAAATGTTATATTCTTCTTTATATAGGTTCTAAATGTCTCTGATTACGTTTGTTCCCCAGCCCTTTTGTTTCTTTTTTTGAACGGAACCATTTGTAAAATGGTTACTGATATGTAAGTTATGAATCTTACGTATTTGTCTCATAACTGGCAAGATCTCACATGTAAAAATAAAATAAATAAAATAATATAAAATAAAATAAATAAAAGGAAATAAATAAACAAAATAAAATAAAAATAAAATAAAACGGAATAAAATAAATGAAACAAAATAATAAAATAAAATAAAATAAAATACATTAGATAAAATAAATAAGATAAATAAAATCAAATAAAATAAATAAAATCAAATAAAATAAATAAAACA